>NC_079221.1:40688811-40786311 GCF_029633865.1 Lampris incognitus
TTCTATTTTAGTATGCAGCTGAGGTCCTCGCCCTGCGTAGCACCTCGGCTGTAGGAGGGCAGAGCGGCTCAGCCGAGGCCTCCTCCACAAGCCTCCGGAGATTTCCCCTCTGATGAAATCCTTTGAAGTTCAGCACTTTTACCCCCCGTCTCTGATTGGATTGTAATACATGAATAATTCAATATGTAGGAGTTGTCGAATTAGAGGCAACGCACAGTTTCTACTCTGCAGTGTTCTGGCAAAATATACATTTTAGCTAAGAAAAAAAAATCCTTATGGTTTCCTTTTTATTCAAACATCTCTTATTCATTGAAATCTTAAGGGTAGATTTACTGCAATGTTGAATGAGTTGTTTCCAGATATATAGTCGTAGCCCCTCAGCATTTTGCAGTAATAAACGTTATAGTTTTTTTTAAAACTTTTTTGTTTTTAATTAAATACTTCAGGCTGGACTTCCTTAGTGGGAATTGATCGTTCCCATTTTCTTCAGGTTACATGTAATACGCTTTAAAAATGAAACAGCCACTAGTTTGACTTTGAAGTAAGACTTTAAAGGGCAAACGGTTTTTGCAGCATGTCTAATTGTTCTTTTTTTTTCTGACGGACTTTAACGTTGGAAGACAGGGGCAAAAAAGAAAAAAGAAGTGGTCCTAAACCTCTCATATTTCCTAAGGGAAATGAGTTCTTAGAGGTTAAGCTCCTCAAAGTCTGACAAGGAAGGTCCCCTGTAACTACAGTACTTTCCAGAAACTACGGTGACGAATGGGAGAAAACCAGAGACTTTATTGACTTTCCCCCCCCCCCTTCTTCATGCATGCCCAATCTGTTTCCGCCAAGCTGGCCAAATGAAAGGGACCAGAGACTCAGTTTGGTCTTTTAAACTCAAAAACAGTCGTCTAACCCAAGATAGTTAAACGATGTTGCATGTTAGAAATGGCACTTATTGCAATGGGTACATCAAGTGATGGAGACCGCAGAAAGATTCATGTTTTTGCAAAGTGCCCTCTTCCAGGTTTGCAGCTTTGTAAAGTTGTTGACTTGACAGATGATTCTTATATAGCGAAGCCATTCATGCAGACTAATGAATGAAATGGTGTAGTAGAAGTATTACTGTTGAAACCGCTTGTGTCATTACTACTCTAGTTCTTCATGTAGGCGTAGCTTTAAAGTAAGTCTTTTCTGTCTGTGGATGTGCACTGTGCACATCTCCATCATCCTGGTGTTCAGCAAAGCGGGGAAACCTCATTTAACCACCCATCCACGCTTTGTGTGCACATGGTGTGAAAAGGTTTGCTGATCCGGGAAGACATTGCCGCCTTAGTAGCCGAATCAAAAAGGAAAAAGTACCCAAAACCACAGAGTGCAACCCCCCCACCCCCACCTTACCCCTCAGAAAAATCCCAATTAGATCCCGTTGCCTTTTCACCGGCCCCACCATTGGTCACCATCAAGTTCAAGGGGATCAGGTCCACGCCTGCAGCCACTCTAAATTCCCTGCAGCTGTCACAGGGATGCATTATCCTCCTGGTGCACCCCTCCCTAACAGACCCACATCAGGAAATTCACACGTCCCGGCCACCCTTCAAAGGGATTTGGTGTACATCCTCTGGTTCTCATGCAGGGGTTTTAGGCCCCTCGCTGCCAAACAATGTGGGGGAGCTGGTATGTGCCCATGGCGGCAGCCTGCTTTCACTGCTACACCCAGCCCCCCTTGAAGCACTATGTGTAAAACAGGAGCACTTGTATTTCTCCCTGGGGTGCAAAAATGGCTGTACGGAGGACCCTAAAGCTATGAAAAATTAGGAATTTTGGACGAATACTTGGTATGTGAAAAGAAGGGATGGGGAGTGAAAGGGAGCGAGAGAGAGAAATGGAAATAGGGAAAGATGGGTGAGGGTGTGGGTGAAACTGTAACAGTGAATGTCAAGTGTTGTACATGTCTCTGTCAGCATTAACTCTCCCATCAATCTATGAGAAACAAAGCAACTTGTCTAATAGGGATTTTCCACATGATTGATAACCAGATTAATGACTTTGGAATACTGAAAATAATCGGAATTAGAGGAATTATAACTGAATTCCATATTAAATCCAATTTTCAAGACTTGAAAATATTTAGCCACAGGGGTAAAAATATTTTCAATGAAATGTCGCCATTAATTTGGTCTTTTTTTTATTTATCAAAAAAGTGTACTGAATTCAGTCTGAGCAAAGCTAAAAAGACCTGCTCAGTGTTGATAATGCCTTCACAAAGCATGACTCACAGTTAAGGAATAATTATTTCAACATGGATAATAGCCATACAGCCCTAACATGCATTACCAGACAAAATGACTATTTTATTCTATTATACTCTGTGCATAGAGATCGGTGTCTGTGTTTTCTAATAGGAATATTTTTTTCTGTTAATATTTTCTGTTATTTACATCCATAGCTTCCAAGTCCAATGCGTGCACTACAGAGACATATTGCATACTGAATAACCAAGATACTCCGTTTTCCAAATTTCTGTTTCAAATGTATATACAGTATTTACAGTTGTTTTTTTGCCCTGTTTATTCCCTTTTTAATTTACTGAATCTATAATCAAAGAAGGTTCAATCAGTTCATCTGGATACAACGTTTATTGACAGACAAACGTCAATAAACGTTGTATCCAGATGAACTGATTCAACCTTCTTTCATTTTCTTACCTGGATTATTGAGCATGCATCAAGACATACTGAATCTATAACTTCGTTGTGTACTCTTTAAATATGAAAGATGTAAGCAGATGAACAAGTCAAATGTCTTGTATGAGCAAAGTTACATGGCCAGAAAAACAGATAATTTCTAATTCTGATTGCTGCCAATTGAAATCACCTCTCTATGAATGGGGGCGGCCTTCCATCTAGTAATCGGAAGGTCGCTGGTTTGATCCCCGACTCCTTCAGAGAGCGTGTTGAAGTGTCATTGAGCAAGACACTGAACCCCTAACTGCTCCTGATGAGCAGGTTGGCACCTTGCATGGCAGCCTCCGCTGTCAGTGTGTGAATGTGAGGCATCCATTGAAAAGCGCTTTGACTGGTCGGTAGACTAGAAAAGCGCTATATAAAATGCAGTCCACTCTAGGACTGGAAACCCATATGGATTCATAGTTCATGTGTTGTTGTGGATAATAGGAGCCTTCAATCAAGGGACCCTGAGGGGATATTAAACTAAACCCCACTTGACTAAACTTTGTTTGGGACTTGTGCAGATTAAAAGCTAGGCTGTGCCCTCTTAGAGCAATAATAAACCACAGACTACGGAGATAAGTGTAATTATTCCGAAATTTGGAAAATTGCCCCATAATTACATTGATACTTAGCTGGAATGTGTTTGATGATGTCATTACTTGATTGGAATGGAATGTCATTAAGGGATGCATATGGGATGCATATGTTTTAACATGATAATTGTTGCGAGAGTAAACACAGCTCTGACTACTCCCCCTTAGGTAACATAAATCAGAGACAGATGAAGAATGGGCACACATCAGATTAACAGATCAGCTCTTAATGTTGTCACATATTATCCATTTGATCCACACTAAGACACCTCCAGCTCCAAGCATGCATATGCACTGCATCTGTTTTAAACGAGGAATGTGGTGGTGTTGGTTGTGGCTGCTTGCTTCCTGTCTTTGTTGATAGTTTTGGTCCGTAAATTCCAGGTGGCGAAGAAAACCCGTAGTGGTCGGTACGTACAGTTATGGATACAGTATTCTGCCGCTGTTGTTTCCTACAGAAAAGCACCCTTTTATCCTCACTGTGGTATTTTTGATGTCTACTACCCAGCCTGTCCCATTTGTAAATTGGATCTACACAGCTAATCCTTCGGCTCTTCTGGTGCGCCGATTGGTCGAGATGAGGATTAAAAACATTATACAGCTGACTTAGAGCCCTTCAAAAGAAAATGTCTGGATTAGGGAGTGTAAGCATGTAGATTTTCAATTAGCCTGCCTCTGATACAGATCCGGACTGACTCGACATACCTTTATGGGATACAAGAGAGCCGGGACCGCGGTTCGCCAGTGTGCAAAGCGACCGGAGAGGATGGCCTGCGACAGTTACACACATTGTCCTAGCCTATACCGTTACGCCACTTTCGCCTCAATGAAGAGGTTGGAGTTTTTGGCTGCGGTTGTCAGACCTATGTAATCAGCTTTAGTTTGTTTCTCAGGAATGTTCCTGGGAACACTCTAATTGGATTTGTTAAGGGACAATAGGTCTGCATACTGTATGGACTTGAGGAGCTTTTCAGTAGACCAGGCATGTTGGCCGAGTGATCTTGCCGCAGTAAGGCATATTATAATTAGTGCGGTCTTTGTTTAAAAGAGTGATCAGTTCTCCAGATTAACCGGCTGCCCTGTAGTGCACGAAAGCCGGTGCACAAAGTAGAAATGAGCTTCACGTCGTGCACAACTGGAAAAGGCCCACAGAGGTGAGCTAGCAAGTGTCAGTGACTAACTCCTCTTTGCTCTTTGGAACTGACTCCCCGCCTCCCCCTACTCTTCCCCCCTCCTCCCTCCCTCCCCTCGCTCTCTGAATCTGGTCAGACCTGTTCTCAGAGTCACAAGATGGTCGATTTGCATTTCTCCCCCTCGGATGGGAGGAACCACTATTCACAGGTTGTTGCACAGCCCTGAATATCATGTTGCTGGGCCTGTGGATCACTTTCCCCAGCTGGCAAGTGTTCAGAGAGGGACTCCTGATGTTTTGACCCACAAGGACACACACGCCTTGAATC
Source organism: Lampris incognitus (assembly GCF_029633865.1). Taxonomy (NCBI): domain Eukaryota; kingdom Metazoa; phylum Chordata; class Actinopteri; order Lampriformes; family Lampridae; genus Lampris; species Lampris incognitus. The sequence goes on from NC_079221.1 coordinate 40,693,582, forward strand.
AACATGTCTTTGGTTTTGCATTCGATTCCGGAATCAAGGTTGTGAGATTGGTAATAGGTTTTTAAGCCTTACAATGCCAGAGATGATGTTTGTGCAAGATGTGTGCCAACTTCCTTCTTATCAAGGACCATAGTAAGCTTAATACTTTGGGCAAAGCCTCTCTGGAAAGTTTTCTGTGCGTGAAATGCAATTTTTGAATGGCAATATGCAAACAAAATTGGAGAAATTCTTCACCGGTTGAACTCAATGCAGGAGCTTTTGTAATAGGCTTTATAATAGTGATCTTCTGTCCTCCATGTGGTTTATCATCAGTGTTGTGGCATATCCAAAATGATGAGTTCTCTGTTGTTTCTCCACCTTTTACAGATGAGGAAAGGTCGGAAATAAGATGTTAGTGATTCAAACTATATGATAATACTCCGTTATCTTTTAATGGTGATAGAGTTAATAGTATGAATGTGACTTCATGACGCTCACGTCTTGAAAGATTTTTTTTCCCCCTGAACTATCTCATGTGTTTAAGAATCAAACAAAACGTCTTTGTGATATTGTGTGCAATAGAAAGGTAGTGGCTTTTGTAGCTGGCTAGAAACAATCTATACGTGGCTATCCGTGAGAAAAAGAGGAGAAAATAGTAATGAGCGCTTTGAGTGTGAGAATCAATAAAACGGTCCCAGGTGGGACCAATTTTGCAGCAGCACGGAGGATGACGAAAAGGTTTTGTTTTAGCTCACCTCCGCCTCCTCCGCCCTGGTGTTGCTGTTCATCTAGGGCCATGCCACTAAAGGAGGCTAAATGAGAAAGCAATGTAGATTCCCCAGTGGGATAACAAACTCTCTCTCTCACTTGCATGCTTTTCTCAGGCTTATACACAAATTCTTACTTTCTCTCTCTGTCTCTTGCGCTTACACACCTGCACAATCTCTCTGTTGCTCTCTCTTTGGCATAAACACACACTTTCTATTTGACATTTAACTTCCAGATGCCCTCGGTATCTTCGGTGCTGTATCCGCATTTACAGTGAAGGAAGCAAACCTTTCCCCAACACATCTGAAGTAACGCTCCCAGAATCCTTGGAGAGGTGTGGGTAAATAGACAAAAAAACAAACAAACAAACAACACGTTAATGAAAGTGACGCAAAGAGCTAAGATCGGAATGAGAAAGTTGAGTGTCTTCTCTCCAGGGTCCACGTTGCATGCGTCACATTATTAATGAAGTTGACCTACTTGTTTCTAAACTGTTGTGGCAGCAGTTTATCCTGCAGAGTTTCCATTTACTGGGGATGCCAGTGAGCGGCAAGGCTCTGGTGACGTGATGCTTACAGCAGACACCCTGGCAACAGTATGAGAGGGGTCCGCATTTCTACATGACAGCCTGAACTGGATGATTGCTCTGCGTAGTCGATCGTCAAATATTACCTCTTGGGCTCAGATATGAGGGGAAAATAGTGTCTTCTTATGTTTGGGGTTCAGACTTAACCCTGGAAAAATAACTTCCTTCAAGGGTGTAGTGTTGTGAGTGATACTGGTGCCTACACCAAGAGTGTTGAAGAGAAAGACGTCCCTCAAAAATGCTCTTCCAAAATTAGTTTTTTAAATATATAAAATACAAACATATGAAATAGATTTATATATATTTACATAAATATATTTATAAAATTATTTATATATATATATATATATATATATATATATTCATATTTATATAAATATAGGTGGAATATTAGATTTATAGTATTCATTTATATATAATATATTTATTATATGTATATATTATTTGATATAAATGATCTATATTTATAATATATGTATACATGTATTATATATATATAATGTATATTTATATATTTACAAATATATATGTAGCTATATAATTGTAACATTGTTAACATTGTAACATACATATAATATAATGTATGTGTGTGTGTGTGTGTGTGTGTGTGTGTGTGTGTATATATAGACTCTATTGATAGCGATTAAGCCCTCTGCAACGTACTTAAAACTTGTATGAAACTCGCAATGGTTACAAAACTCTCAACTTTATGAAACTAGTTTCATGCAACAGCCAATCAAACAACTGATAACGTGTCAGGTGATGACGTCAAGCTACCGTTGATGCGGTATCATTTCAACCGATTCCAACTGATTGAGTTCAACTCGACAACGTGGCTCATCATCCACTGGTCTCTCTTTTGAGTAGCCAGTCCTTCACCCACAGATATTTAGCCTTTTTAGGTCGTGTTTTTTCCTCCAGCATATCAATAAGCATTAATGAACCAATAGTTTTCTTCCTATTCTGTGGGACAGCCATTATGAAACAGTAGCCGGCCAAAAGTAAAAGTGATTCAACACATCTGAATTGATATTATCCAGTGAGAAAACAGTACGAAATAGGACACAGATGCACATGTAGTTACAATGACGCTTCACACTTGATATAATCTAGTGAGAAAACAATACAACAGATGAAAAATTACCAATCTAGTGAGAAAACAATACAACAGATGAAAAATGACCAATCTAGCTACTTAATCTTAGTGAAAAAAACTATTAAATCGTGTTGCATGAGACTTTGATTATTTTTGAAATGCTTTGTGTAACTGTCAAGTTGCATGGAAATTATGTTTCATGCAGTTTGCAACCTGAAACTAGTTGTTTGAAAGTTTTACCATGTAATGCCAGCCTAAGCCTGCTAAAGATATGTTTATAGGTAAATTGTTTACAATTAGTTAATAGGATTACAGTTAGGATTACAAAAAAACATAACTAACTTGGCAGTGGCAACAGGTGACGGGAAAACTAACGTTAGTATGTTGTAGCATTAGACAAAAAAAATCCTGTATCCCTTGCTTGCAATATTAACAGTGTTACACATTGTAATACATGAACAAGGCTCTTTATGACACTTTTCTTTATAACCCTGTTTATTCTGGAAGCTAACCAACACTTTGCACAATGTTTTTTGGGGGACTGCCCATTGTTCCGACAGCCCATTATTCCGAAACCCCAATAGTCCGACAAATGTTCCATTAGACTGAAAGTCAATTTATCCAATGACCCATTATCCTGAAAACAAAAGGTCACTGCTCCGAAGGCCCGTTGTTCTGAAAATACACACTGTCTGTAGTGGTTTTTTTGCCTTTAATATCTTAGTGTAGTTTGACGCGCAAATGCAAAGATACCATTTACTACTAATTAGCGTGAACAGGAGGTGTAACGTTAAAAGCACTTGTGAGAATGTCATCTCTACTTCAACAGAAATATCAGCTTTCCTGTGTTGTTCTCTGGCCAGTTCAGATCAATGATTCGCAATGGAGAGTGTGCATTTTTGGAACAACAGGCCTTTGGGGCAGTGGGCTTTTGTTTTTAGGATAACGGGCCATCAGACAAATGGACTTTTGGTCCAATGGGACATTTTTCAGACTATTGGGGTTTGGGAATAATGGACCGTCAGAACAATGGCATGGCACCATCTTTTGAAGACTTAAGCTATATGTTAGCTTATGGTAGCCTTCAAGCTAAAGGCTGCACTTCATTGATATGAATTGTAACCTGGTACTTATGTGACTGGCAGCGAGACAGGCTTGTTAGCAAAACCGCTGACTTTTTTAACCGCCCAACTCACGACATGGGTTTTATCTTGTCTTTTTTTGTGTTTCAAAGAAAGCTGGCTGATCAGGCTGATGTCCAGGGGCGATTCTAGGATCAGAGCTTTAGGGGTGCTGAGCACCCAGAGTGCTGGCCGGCCAGGCAAGATAAATTTGGGGGGGTGGATCAAACCATTTTCGAAGCATGGGGGGGTGCTGTATTTTTGTTGTTAAAATATTACATTTAAACCATATACTGGATATGGTTTTGACATTTCTTCAGCTTATTAAACATGGACATACAGTAAAAAAATAAAAAATCTCTTCAATTTTAGGGGTGCTGGGGTTCAATTTAGGGGTGCTGCAGCACCCCCAAAAATGGGCTAGAAACGCCTATGCTGATGTCTCTTCATAATTTTAACAACGCCATGTGCACGTCTGACACCCACATTACTACAAGAGTGAAAAACCAGGACCCTTAAAGAAGCACTTTAGAGAATGTGACGTGAGAACATGGCTTTGCCAGCCATGTTCACATCTGAGTGACAATTTCCAAATACATAGGAAATATTTAACAAGATCTGCACATTCTCTTAATTTTAGAAAGAATGAGGAAATACCAATATGGACAGTAGGCCTAACCAACTCATTTGAGGTAAACCTTTATCGGACACTGGTTTTGCAGACCAGTGTGAAGACACCTGTAGCATTGAAACCAAACTCCTGTGTCCATGTCAATGGGATGACTGTGTCTTCTAGTTCTCTCCTCTTATAGCAGCTATTCTCCCCCCCCCCATTCTTCTGAATTGAAAAGGCGATGGCAGAGGGTAGACCGCTATCACAGCCCACCTTTCATTCGCATGAGTTTTTCCAACAAGTCAGCGAAGGTTTTCTGCAGAGAAACTGTTTTAGCACTAAAAAGATGGCGATGGCGTTATTTGCACAACACAGTGGTCACCTGCTGTCTCCACTAAATAGACTCATCCGGTGAACTCGGGTGACGGCTATGTTCCCATTTCACCTGTTCAGTTTACTTCATCTCCAAATGGACCTTGTTGAACAAGTGATACAGATAGGGGAAATAAGATCAGTTATGTGCAAAACACAATTTAAGAATGTTATTCCCTGTCTTTTTTTATATGACATAATGGTTTAATTGGAGGGTGATTATTGAGTTTCGCTAAAGAAGTTTGTTTAGCGCAATACTAAGCATGATATTATGGTACATGCTTATATTTCCTCAGATGTATGTTTATCCAACAATATGTAAATATTGTAATATTAATTAACATCCCGTTTTTTAGTTCAATACACCAAAATTTTTTCTGGAAAAAAAACCCATCCTTCAGCTGCTATTTTACACGTACAAGCAAGTTTTCCTCTTAAAAATGTGTTTATTCAATGGGAAATCACTTACTTTACATTTCTGTTTATGTCATTAATTGCATGCTCTTTTTTTGTTTACATCCACCAGTATTGTGATGCATAAGCCTCTAAAGATTAGTGCTGTCTATGTACTTGTGTGCCCAATCTGCTTTGACTAAACCTCAATGATTCAAACCAAAATAAAAAGTATCCAAGCTAATCTTAAATATCAAAGCGTCTTAATGTTTCCAGGCACAAGTAGGATTTGATAATCATTTATGAATTCAACACAATGTCGTGTAGTTGTGTCGTAGATTTTTCCACCTTCTTGCAAGCTTTCATTTTCTGCCCTGTGGGCTCATAGTATATTCACAGTGGCAGGAAGCAGGAAATGGGTCAAGACAACCCCCCACCGCACCGGCTTCTCGGTGGATATGTACACCTCTGCTCCCGGCCTGTGACTGAATACATTCTAGACCTTTAGCTGTGATAAGGATCGGACCGAGGAAACTCTATGCAGTCCAGCATGGCTGCAGAGTACCGGGGTGCATTGTGCTGGGGGTCAAAAGGTAGGACGTTACAAGGGGGCCGTGACTCGCCAGCCTTGTTGATGATATGTTGCTGTTTTTGTGACTGATCACCCCCCACCGAGAGACATGATACTGAGCTTTTGCTGACTTTGTGCAGCACGACTTAGAAGATACATGAACAAATACCTAAATTTATGACGCCTCTGAGTAATGGTCCAACTTAAATTTTCTCCTTTGCTGTCTGGCGGGGGAGAAAGAGTGAAAAATCTGCAGCCAGTATGAAAAATCTGCAGCCAGTATAAATTCCCCCACCTGAAGAACGGCGCTGTTATCGTATTGGTGTAAAAGGGTCAATGGTTTGACCCTAAAATTGCTGACTTAACCCGCTAAACAAACACGCTCGTCTTATCTCGTTGACGGCAGCTGGTTAAAGACAAAGAAGAAATAACACATATCAGTCTGGGTGTAGAATGGGAGGGTTGTTTTGTTTCGGTGCAATGAAAATCAAGTAGTGAGTCTGCGTAGCTACACCCAGAAAGATAAAAATCATTTGTTCAGTCTTTCAGTGGTTTTGGCCCGTGATGCCCATAAGCTCTTGCTGCCTTAGGGTTTAGAAACAGTATTAATCCACTTAAATCTGCCTACCGGTGTTGACACCTGCTGGAAAAATAATAAGTACAAGACAGGGCATAAAACTTTGATTTACACTCTTAATTATGCTCGTTTTTTTTTCTTCTTTGTACTTTTTAGGAGATTTACAGTAATACCACAGAGGTTGCCCAGAGTGACAGATATTCATATTAACCGCTAAATTACATTTTGGGAGCAATCTTAAATCCGGTTTATCTGCTTTGTAAGTGTGTGTCGGGTTTTGCCAGATGAAAACCAAACTGGGAAGGAGTTTCAGTGGATTGTTTGGATAGCTCTGTGTGAGTTTGAATTAGCCGGTCCAAATTTCAGTATTGCCCATGCGGTATCTCGCTGTGCTGCAGCGATGTGCACAAAGGCCCGAGTCAAGTGCATGTGACAAATGTTGCGAGCGGCTCTCATTTTTCTGAAACTGTCAAAGCTAGTCGTTGTCCGTGGGACAGGCGCTCCTGTGTACCCTTGTCAGAGCCCGCTGACAGAACGAGCCAATGTTCTCCCTCAGTTTGTGGAGAGCACAATTGAACCTTAGCGTGGCCTTACTTTACCCGCGGGGTGATGGAGGAGAATTGTCTCAGCCGGCGGCCTCTTCCTGCTCCGGGTTTGGCCTGTCGGCACAGAGGCTCTGTCTTCAGCCCGGCCTCTGCCAGGGAGACTCGCTGTGTGAATGGAGGCTGTCAGACCATTCTCCCATTTGCTGGTTTAAACAAGGATGGAGGAGTCCCCTTGTGTGGGGCTGTGCCTGCTCTTTGACATGGGAAAAGTCCAAATGCTCCTGGAATATCTGAGTGGGAAAGGATGAGTGACCTTGAAAAAGTGTGAGAATCTTTAAAGGAGATGGCTGTCTGAGTGTCAAATTCCACATCCTGTGTATTTTGTCTAGGTAAAGCATGACTGAACCTATATCAACTTTGTGGGGCATATTTCATGAGAGAAGTCTCTTCTCCAACCATTCTCCTCTGGCACTCTGAAAAATCAAAACAAACAAACAAACAAGGTCTTTATTTAATCTGTGATTGGTCGTATTAAGACTTGAGAAGACAATCACAGAAAGGTAACACAAGCAAATTCAATTTTTTATAGTCATCATATCAGGTGTCCCACTTAAAAAAAAAGAAGGACAATTTACATAGATGTGAAGAACAACTATAGTATGAGTTTGCATGATAATAAATAGAATGACACAGGATCATTGTCACTGGAATTAGGCCTTGTATTGAATGCACATATTCCACTGAGTAGCTAATATTACATATTATTATTATTATTATTATTTATTAATTATTGTTATTGGTTATTGTAATTCATTATATTTATGCATATTTTAATAATTATAATGTTATTATTATTTGTTATTTGATACCCTGACTGGATGCTTTTGTTCCAGTTCAACAGAGTTAAAGTTAGCTTGTCTGAATCATGTTTTAGCTAACCGACAAACCAACAAAGCAAGCTGACACATCAGAAATGCTTAAAACTTTTATCAAAAGACTGATTTATTTGAGCAGGCTAAAGGTGAGAGAGAATATCTTACTTTCATCTCTGCCGATGGTGTTTCTGTGAAGTCCTACCTCAAATGAAGCCACATGGACAAAATACCAAGGGATAAAATAGGAGGCTAAGAGAGAATGGTGATGGGCGTGCAGAACAAATATATTTTTCCAGTTTTCTTACCGAAGTGGATTACGATACATATTATCTATTTTATTATAATAAAAAGGTTACAACAGCATATGTCTTAAGGTGCACTCCCTCACACACATTTTTCGTCACAGCTTAATGTGGAACTAAATGTCATTTTGTGCATTAGAAGCCGGGTTCTACCAAAACAAGTCATACGACAGGTTATCATCATCATTTTACCTATCCTGTTTTTGTGTCAGCTTCCCACTGAATTGCGGTATCTGTATTTTTTTAAGTGTGGACCTCTTGGCAGGTCTTTGTTCCTGGCCAGTTACTGTCGCTGTATTGGCAGCCATCCAGTGACATTCCCTCAGGTTGTTAGCACAGTACACCGACTTTTGACATATCTCCGTTTTGTCTCTTGTCAAGCGTACCGTGGCTTCCTGCATGGAGACACATCAATGCAGAAAAGATTTTATTTTCTTTCTGTCTTTCATTTGGCTCTCTCATGACCTTAGCCTCGTCTTAATAGTCTGCGGTATCACTGTTTACGTCGCTGTTGAGAGAACTGACACTTTTGCTTTGTCTTTGCGTGATCGGTCCTGTTTCGTTGCACAAACACAGGAGCTGTAGCAGGGTCGGGTACAGAAAGAGCTCCGATTGATGCCATTGATCTGATTGGGAAGTGCTTGGCTTTGAGATAATTGTGGTAATGATGAACAGAGCTCAGTCCTTTTTTGTTTTGTTTTGTTCTGCAGCCATCTGGAAGCTATCCAGGCCGTCCCTCTGTACCGAATAGCAGAAAGGACGGCACTCCTGGTAACTGCTTCATAGAGTGGGGTTCAAACACACGTACTCAGTAAAGGTCAGGATCATTATGAGTCTGCTTCTGTGGAAGTAAACCTTCTCTTGGAAGGATATTAATGACAAGAGCATTAGAATAGGTTTAAAGATTAGGCTGGTTGATTTATCAGGATTTTTTTTCTTTTAAATCAGAACTTCTTTTTTTTTTACCTAGTTTTCATTAATGTACTACTCAGTTAAAATGAAAACATATGTGAAGTGTTGTCTCAGGAATTAAAATAGATGAGTGTAACGCTCTCTCTCTCTCTCTCTCTCTCTAAAGGAAGCTGGGGACGATGTTGCTGTTTTTGTGTTTGTGAAAATGTTAAGCGCTCGTTTAAAAGTAGATTTTTGCTACTTCAAAATGATGGACCATCTGGAAAGTTTTCGCAGTGTGTGGTGTTGTGAAAATGTGCTTTGCTGTATTGTTGATGATGAGCTGATCTTGGGGAATGTCCTGAGATGATTTAGATTCTGTGACTCCTACTGACCACGTTGGTCTTGATGTCATAATTTTTTTGTAATTTTTATTAAAGTATTGTTGAAAATCTCTCTCTCTCTCTCCCCCCCTCTCAGAAACCTGCATGTGTGACGCCACAGTAGCCAGCAATGGAACCCTGGCCTGCGGTGGCCTGGGTCCTACTGCTGACCATCATCTCTGATTTACTGAAAACCGCCCGACCGAGGGACTTCACAGAACAAGACATTATCTACCTCCATCCCTCCAGTAAGTGCCAAAGACAACATTTAAGCAGGCAGCGCAGTGTTAACTAGTCCTGCAGACATAAATATGTGCAAAAATAATCTTCAAAATATAAACCCCTAATAGATAGATAGATAGATGGATGGATGGATGGATAAATAGATAGCTAGCTGCTAGCTAGGTAAGCTAGGCCGGATCCACCCACAGTCTGGCAGAGCCGCATAGGAATCACATCCACTCCTATACTGCCTAGTACGTCTGGCCAGAGTGTGGCCTCCTTACGAAAGTCAGAACCCATTTTTAAATTAGGCCTTGTGCATCTAAAACGAGTCAAGAGTCAGCACCTGAATTCCCTATTTCTCACATTAATTTTTTTTAAGAAAGATTTCAGTGGACTGTTTAAGAGAAGGAACGTTTATGATCCTTGTATCCTTGAATATGCCACCTTGCATTGTCAAAGAGATGATGGGGTGGATCCGCAAAACGGATCCATGCCAGATGCTGTGATCTGGCCCAGATCTGGGCTGGTTTCATTTTGCTGTCTGTGATAGCTAGATAGATGGATGGATGGATAGATATGTTTCATCATAATCAGGACTCAGGAAATTGATGTGTTTATGTAAGGTGTAGAAAATTGCTAAATTGACCTAAGTAACTGTTTCATCTACCCTCAGTTGGGCATTAAGTAGTAGTCCATTCAACTGTACAAATTGTAAAAGAGCTAGGATATGTTATATAGTTTGTGCTTCAGTTTATATTACAACCTGTAATTTACACAGGAAAGACAATTTAAGTGGACCTTTGAGTTCTACCATTTAATACATGATGAGTCGTTTGTCGGGTGTGTGTGTGTTGGGCCCTGGTGTGCAGAAAACAGAGTTGGTGTGAGAACGTGGAGACACTCAGTCTCCTGTAAGAGCTTGTCATTAGAGAGCAACTGTTATTACAGAGCCCCGCTAACGGGCCCCGTGGAGAGAGGTCACCATATCTCTGTCGTCCATATCTGCTTCTCTCACTCTCTCAGCCGCTTATGATGCCATTGTTCCACTTACTCTGCAAAACATTAATAGACTGCTTCAATTAAAATGTGATTGACAGCTGTGAGCTGTCAGAATCACTGGAGTGACTTAACAAGGTAAACACCGACGCCCTCGCTAGCTAGCCAGCCAGACAGAGATACAGCTGGGGCAACAACTGTCTACATCCCCGCCCCTCTAGTGCGAACACACACACACACACACACACACACACACACACACACACACACACACACACACACACACACACACACACTTCCCATGCCAGGATCTTTGAAGTGTGGTATGTGGTCATGTGAATCTGTGCATAGCTAGCCATTACGGTTAACCTCAACCATGTTCTTTTCATTTCTGGCCTCAGTCGTCTTTTGTCTTATTCACACGTGTGTGCTCAGGCCTGAGGCCTCTACAAAGTCCAAAGATTCCCAACAACATTTGAAACAGATGAAACTATTCACCATCAGTTTTGATTTGTAAACGACCTTCCCCCTGTCTCAGTCGGTTAAAGGATATTTATTTGCACACCACATTAGGTAACTGTCCTCTGCAGTCTCCAGCCAGTGAAGTGGTAATGTGACAGTCAGCCAGCCCCATTTGAGGGCTAATTGATTGTTGTCCCTTGGCCGTCCCTTTGACTCTGACAGAATGTTCCGACTACAGACCTCCGCTAATTGGACCTTGGCGTCACTTAGATCATATTCCAGAGAAATGGACAGTTTCCATGAAATCACTTTCTCACAGAATGTTGTGGTCTTAGTTGACGCCGTCATTATTGTCTCAAGTCCTTTGAAGTCCTGGTACTGTGACAGCGTGTGTAATCTTTACAGAAACAGTTTGGTTTCTTCTTAGTTAGCTGTTTCCAACTGCTTGTTAGTGGCCAAAATGGGCCGGTTGTCTGTTTCCTATAGGACATCATGCACCAATTGCAGTGTTAAATGGGTGTGGGATTAAGCACGAGATTAAAATCCTCAACCAGCTGGGGGCATCCGGGTGGTGTGGCTGCCTATTCCGTTGCCTACCAACACGGGGATCACCAGTTTGAATCCTACCTCCGGCTTGGTTGGGCGTCCCTACAGTCACAATTGGCATGTCTACAGGTGGGAAGCCGGATGTGGGTATGTGTCCTGGTCGCTGCACTTGCGCCTCCTCTGGTCGGTCAGGGCTCCTGTTCGGGGGGGAGGGGGAACTGGGGGGAATAGCGTGATCCTCCCACGCACTATGTTCCCCTGGTGAGACTCCTCACTGTCAGGTGAAAAAAAAGCGGTTGGCAACTCCACATGTATCGGAGGAGACGTGGTAGTCTGCAGCCCTCCCCGGATCGGCAGAGGGGGTGGAGCAGTGACCGGGACAACTTGGAAGAGTGGGTTAATTGGCCGGATACAATTGGGGAGAAAAAGGGAGGGGAAAAAAATACTAAACTGGGTCCTGATGCTAACATAAGGAATCCTTAAAATAGACCTTGATATCTTCCCTCACGTGAAAAAGGATGCTTTGTGAAGTATTCAGCTGCTGTTGGATGAAGACCTAGTTAATCCAGTTATGTAATATAAATTTTATTTGAATTAAAAGTTAAAATACTTTTAATGTCCTCGATAATTTTTCATGGCCCGAGGGGTTCTTAAACTCATCAAAACGGCTTATTAAACTTGGTAAATGCTTGTTGTTTTTAAGATGAGAGCTTTTCCTCTGACGGTAGTGATGTGGCTGGTAAGCCCCTCAGATTAAGTGACTAAAGCAACACAATTCTCCTCAGGAAGCAAGCATGTTAGAGGTCAGCCGCCTGTCCTTCAGAAACAGGCCCCATATAGCCAGTAAGAAAATCACTTAAGACCTCTAATCAAACAAAGGCAGAATTCCTGGGATCAGGTTTGCCTTTCTGGGATACTCCAAGAATATATCCTCTGCCGGCTGGGGGCCACCCCTCAGGTCTGAGTGGGGATTTGTATATTTGTGTGCGTGTGTGTGTGTGTGTGTGTGTATCAGAATTAGTCAGGGACATTGACTAGGCAAGTTGTTTGAATAGACCACACAACGACACAGTTCTTAAACTAGTAAATTAATAAAAAGTGAAATTAGAATAAAAAAAAGAATTGGAATAAAAAGAATGGAAATTAAGCATCGTACGTGCTTGCCGACGTGGGCATGCATCTCTTTATTGGTGTTTCGTGGTCTGTGAAGTTGCGGCCCCTTGCCTACGTACACGCCCTGTGCATGTCTGTGGGCCCTTGTGGCCACATGAGCCGGTGCCTTGCTTTGGTTTCATATGGATAACTTCCAGTGTTTGTGCAAAAAGGGCCAACAGCAAACCACAAGCCAAAAAATCCTCGGACGCAAAAGGGAAGGGTCGTGGTCTGGCCAAGGCATGGCCATGTTGATTAGCAGGCTTTGTGGCACTGAATGAGGTTCGCCTGACCCACAGACCTGCAGCTGTCACAGGGGATGACGCCGGCTGGAGGAGGGGGCCAATCAGATTAATGTAATGGTGCGAAATTGGAAAGACTAACAGCGTCGCCGTTTGATCCCAACAGATGGTCGCTACAGACATTTTCCGTCCTCTCTGGGGACTCTGCAGAGGAGCAGCCAGGGTGTAACTCATGTGCACATGCTAGTTTTCAGTTAGCATCTTAGCTAGCAGTGGACGGAAAAATTTAAGCTACACACAGCCACTGTCAGGGGAGATGATGTACAACACCACGTGCGGACAGCCCGTCGGGAGCAACGGGACATGTCCCGGTGGCCTGGGACCTGGTGAAATAACCCCCATGCCACCAGGCCTGGGGGTTATTTTGGCCTGCTGTGCACAGTCAACTTGACCAGTGATAATATAGCAAGCAGGACTGGCACAAGGGTGCACGTGCCAAAAATGACATCATCACATCTCTCGGCAACGCACATAGCAACCGTCTACCTGCTTCTCTACTGATAACAGTTTAGATAAGTCGCCTGGTGAAATGGACGGTCTGGAGAGAAAGGAAAGGTTGAGCAGAGAGGGAGAGAATAAAAAATGAGGAAGCCTCTTGCCGCGGATGCAGCTAAATGCTGCAAAATAAGCGACATGTTCGCCAGCACACACACACGACATACCCAGCATGGCTAGCCAAGTAGCTAATACCGGTGTGAGACAATGGCCTGTAGGTGACACAGTTTGCACGCCTTGCGTCTTCGTGGAGGAGTTATATCATAGCAATGAGAGCAACGTAGCGACCATATGACATTGCCGGTCTGGTGGTTTGCGTGAACAGGGTGGCCTGGGATGGAATCAAATTCCTGTCCTGAATTATTGTTTCAGTCCACCCCTGTACAACACCCCGAATATGTTGTTGTATGTTGACTGGTGCACCAAAGCTTTGAAAATAATTTCAAACGTACGGCCATTTTACAGTCAGTCGCTCCATTCACGTTGTGAAAGAGACGCACTTACATTTTCTAATATGTAAGATGTGTTCCCATTTTTTTTTCTTTCAGGAAAACATGTTAAATGGCAAATGTTAAGTAGGTCTTGTTTACTGCCCGTGATTATACGTTCTTACCCCATGCAACACGATTCTCACTGTGTTTGTGTCTTGTTTCCTGTCCCCAGCCACTCCGTTCCCCGGCGGATTCAAGTGTTTCACCTGTGAAGATGCATCAGATAACTACGAGTGCAACCGCTGGGCACCAGACATGTACTGCCCGCGAGGTACGGACCCCCCACCCCCCCCACCCCATTAAAGATGAATCTATCTGAGGATTTTTGGCGCATGGGTTTAAGCCAACAGTACAGCTTTTTCTGTTATAAATCGTGCAAGTGGCCTCCATATATTTTCTGTTACCTGCCGGTGAGGAAATATTGCCTGTATGGACTTTCCGTTCCTCCTCGTCTCCTCAGAGCTTGTCTGTGTATTTAGGTTTGACATACTTTCTTCCATGGAGGCTGTAAATTTACACACTGTTTGTTCTTCAGAGGTCTCAGCCCATGCATTACTGAAGATATTTCACTAGTTGTGGACATGTTTAGATCATAAATAGTCGCCCCGATAAAACGAACTAGCCGAAGCTAGCCCCCCTTGACCGCTACTGGGCAGATTTATATTTCTCCATTAATGACTTGGATTTTTTTTTTTTTTTTTTTTTTGGGTTTAGCTCATAAAAAGCACTTTCTTTGTATGAGGAAGACTCTGTTAGATGGAGGTACAGAGCCTCACCAAAACTCTGTGGAATGCACTTTGTAATATGGTACGATCGGCATCTCCCTCAGGTTTCACCGCCTCCCCCTTTATGACAAAAGTGACATTCAAGGCAGATACATGAAGCTCTTTAGACATTAAATAGCAAAGGCGAAGACTTGATCCAGCTCAAATACCCCGAGAGAGCCGGTTGAAAGGCACCTATTTAGACTTTTCAATTAGAATGACATTCTCATTTCGACTCTCGGTCTCATGAAGGTCGCATTACGTTTTCCGTTACGTGTTTGTGACTGGGCCATCTCTTGTTTTTTTCCAACAGAGGCCAGATATTGCTTCACGCGGCACATGATAGATGCGGGGGGCGACAGTGTCTCGGTGACAAAACGCTGTGTGGCGTTGGAGGATTGTCTTTCCACAGGATGCACTGGAATGGATCATGAAGGAAACAAGGTGAGACCAGGGAGCTTGCTGGGAGTTAAAATATCCAGAATATTTCATGGAGGAGGGCTCGCTGGACGTGTATCTACTCATCACACGGAGCACAAGGTTACACAAGGCCTCATACATCACGTCAAATGTAAAGCCTGGGGGGGCATCTGGGTAGCGTGATCCTCCCACGCACTACGTCCCCCTGGTGAAACTCCTCACTTTCAGGTGAAAAGAAGCAGCTGGCGACTCCACATGTATCGGAGGAGGCATGTGGTAGTCTGCAGCACTCCCCGGATCGGCAAGAGTGGGGTAATTGGCCAAGTACAATTGGGGAGAAAAAGGGGGGAAAATCCCCCCCCCCCAAAAAAAAGGTGTTGAAGGAGTAATTGTTTTCAGTGCAGCAACATTTCAAATGACATCTCAGTTAAGTGCAAGTCTAAAATTCCTCCTCAGCAAATGTAAAGAGCATATTGCCCCAGACCAGGTCAGAGGTCAGAGGTATGAGTTTGTTCATGTAGGACGTGAGTTCAGCATAACAAGACATCCGGCCACAAAAGGCCAGCCAGCGTTTCTGTTGTTGGTACGTTTGAGGTCAAGCTTGTGTGGCTTGGATTTACCTCAAGCATTTCATGAGGCAACCATTTTCACCCAAAAAACACTGGAGGGGAAAATGTGTGGCTTTCCGGTGGTTTTCCATTCAATTATTGAAACAGCACCACCAATAGGAAGAATGTACCGCTGGTTTCCAAAAAAAAAAAAGGAGAAAAGCGAATAATTACATTTTGCCCAGTTTTGTCCTAAAACTAAAACGGAACTAAGGCCTGGATGGACAGAATAACCAAATCCAATTCCTCAGAAAGAGCAGATGTTGAAGTGAAATTTAAAACTACACCCAGAAATGTCTGGGACCTCTCTGGTTTAAACCAGACATAATTTTAGTTGCGTGCAGCGGAAACACTCGTTTTATTCAGTGTTGCTGTCTACGCCGGTTCTGCGAGAGAAAGTGTCTCAAATGTGTCGCGTTCCATCTGTCGAACCCATCTCCCTGTTTATTTTGTTGTATACGACATTTCAGCATTTAGATATATCCTTTTTTTTTCATTCAGTATTGAAACATAAAAATATACAGCATGACAGAGAAGGAGAAGAACGACAAGGACCAGCAGCAACACCAGATTGGTCAAATAAACGTATATGGAAAAACAAATCTTAAGGAGTCAGGATGCCTATGTCTCATCAAAACCTTGGTGTTTTACAAACTAATGTCTTCAGACCCATGCAGTGGGTCCACAGTTGCAAAACTACCTTCCCTTGTAGTTCAGATAGCAGATGTTCCTTCTGTTCTCACGTTCTGTCCTCGACTCAGTACATTTTGAAGCCTTTACCAGTCTGGACATAAATGGAGGGTGTTGTGTTAAGGCAGTGCGGTGGGTGGCGGCACGGTGGCCCCAGTGGTTAGCACTGTTGCCTCACAGCAAGAAGGTCCTGGGTTCGAACCCCAGGCCGTCTCAGGTCCTTTCTGTGTGGAGTTTGCATGTTCTCCCTGTGTCTGCGTGGGTTTCCTCTGGGTGCTCCAGTTTCCTCCCACCATCAGAAAGACATGCATGTTAGGGTTAACACTCCTGTCTGAGGGCATCCGGGTGGCAGGGCGGTCTATTCTGTTGCCTACCAACAATGGGATCTCTGGTTCGAATCCCCGTGTTACCTCCGGCTTGGTCGGGCATCCCTACAGACACAATTGGCCGTGTCTGCGGGTGGGAAGCCGGATGTGGGTATGTGTCCTGGTCGCTGCACTAGCGCCTCCTCTGGTCGGTCCGTGATCCTCCCACGCACTACGTCCCCCTGGTGAAACTCCTCACTGTCAGGTGAAAAGAAGCGGCTGTCGACTCCACATGTATCGGAGGAGGCATGTGGTAGTCTGCAGCCCTCCCCGGATCGGCAGAGGGGGTGGAGCAGTGACCGGGACTGCTCGGGAGAGTGGAGTAATTGGCTTGATACAACTGGGGAGAAAAGGGGGGGGGGGATCCAAAAAGAAATAAGAAAAATACTCCTGTCTGTGACCCTGAGCAAGGCAGTGGAAAGAACTTCAGCTCTTCTGCCCACTGCTCCTACACAGTAGGATGGGTTAAATACAGAAGACAATTTCATTGTAAAAAATACAATGACAAAATAAAACGGCATTCTTCTTCTTCTTCATCTTCTTCTTCTTTACATAGCTGGCATGTTGCTAATCCAGTACAGACTGAGGCAGATTGGAATGGGATTCATGTTAGTTTTTCCAATGCTAAAACACTGTGTTGTGCACATAATGGCCCTATGTAAGGGCATTACATTCGCACCCGTGTTCAGTCTCCCTTTACAACACTAAGTGGGTTGGGTCCTGTCTGTGGAGCAGGGGAACACAATAATGATAATAATGCCCTTCCAGGAATATTTGTGTACCTTACCAACTGGCTGCTATGGCATCTTTACAGAAGAAAGGCGAAGGTTGGGTAAAGTACAGTGCATTCAGAATAATAATACTAAAAAAAAAAACCCAAACAATCTTGGTATCCATCCCAGTCTCATCCAGTACCACTCAACTGGGTTGTTCAGCTAATCCGGGGATCATCCAAAGTGCTCGGTGTCAATAAGATGAAGACTGGGTTTAACAGGCCTCTCCCGAAGCACTGCCGCTGTAATCCCTGCTGAAAGATGAGTGTCTTCACTACATCTGCAGCCTGCCCTTTAGAGCCACGGAGGAGGTCGGCGGCGAGGAACACAGATAAAGGGCGGCTTAGAGCCAGGGAAGCCGTCAGAATCCCTTTTATTCACAACGTGGGAGGACGTGGACGTGGTGTGTGTGTGTGCGCTTCTCACTAACTGCATTTTTTTTCTTTTTTCTTTTCGCTAAGGTGTGTACGGCCTGCTGTGAGGGGAACATCTGTAACCTGCCGCTGCCTTGGAACGAGACGGAGGCCATCTTTGCCACCACCTCGCCTCTCAGCGGCACAATAGGACTTTCAGAGAGCTATGCACTGACAGTCTGTCTTCTCCCGCTCGCTGTGCTCATCTCAAGCTACGCTTGAAAAGTGGACGGACAGTGGCGAGTTTCCTATTGGAGGCCAGAAGAGCCCACAGGGAGCCCGTCAACTCTTTCTGTCTGCATAAGATGGAAAGAGTTGACGGACGTAACGCAATTTGGGGGGGTATGTCGTCCAGTGAACTTCGAAAGGGATTCGAGACACGCAAGAGCCCTTTAAGCACGTTCTCAAGAATGAGCACTTACACAGTGGTACTTGCTTGGAAAACACAGGCATTATCAGATTTTGAAGGATAAAAGGTCATAAACATGACTGATGAACGCATCGTTCTGCTCAGGTCCCCATCGGCTGTGTCTCGGGGAGAAAGCCGTAAACTCGAAACTTCATCTTGACAAGTTGGGACTTGTCAGTCTAAAGGGCTTCAGCATCTGAGCGAGATGGAGACGGAGGGGAACGTCGCCCTAGCCACTATAGGGAATTGTGTCTGGTTTAACACGTTTGTCATGTGACGTTACATTTCTGGGGTCAGTCCTTCCATGTTGTATGGCGTTGAACACGTATGTAAATATGCATAGTATTTATTTTTATATCAGCCGTTGTTGTTAGAAACGTGTGAAATGTGGTTTACCCCGTGTGTCTGAAGCATGAAACC
Organism: Lampris incognitus; assembly: GCF_029633865.1. NCBI lineage: Eukaryota > Metazoa > Chordata > Actinopteri > Lampriformes > Lampridae > Lampris > Lampris incognitus. Next base: position 40,712,185 of record NC_079221.1, read on the forward strand.
CCACGGTCCATATATCATGTCTGTCAGAGCAGCAGCCCGGGCAGGACTACAGGAAGCAGGATGACATAGACAGGAAGTCTCATAAACCCATAATGAAATCACAAGTGTGCTTCACAGGGGGGGAATTATCGTTTGGTATAGCAGCAAGATATCCTTAAAGGGGAAACAGTCGCCCTTGTTCAATATTATCTCTACACATGTCGTAGGGATGACACCCGCTTCGCAGCCACAATACTCAGCAGTCTTCTGTGCATCTCTGAAATTGCTGAAGTTGTGTCTGCCAGTAACTTCACCGGCAGACAATCTATTAATCACCGTCTTCATGTCTTCACGTCTTTATATATCATTCAGTGGCATTTGTTGCAACAGCTGTACGTAGCAGCGCCGGTATTGGTATGTACTTACACAATGTTGCCTTATTTCACTTTAGCGCGTTACAGCTAGTGGCCAACCAGGCAGTGAGGGGTTGTAATTTTCCCATTCAGGGAGTGCACACCAGTGATGTCAACGGCGGACACTTTTCCGCACAGTTTCGGTGGCGTTTCAGAGACGCACAGAAGACTGACTGCTCAGCAGGATGGCCGCTAATGGAGTGTCATCCCTACAGCATATAGATGGCATATAGATAATGTGGAAAACACTGATTGTTCCCCTTTAAGAACTGGTGATAGTGTATTTTCACTAATCATTTGATCAACTACATAATCAATAATTACATATAACTCCTTTTTGGGTTTTTGTTATTCAGAGTAAACTTTGGCCTTCAGAAACAATCTAGCTGAGTCAATCAAAGATGCTAAATCAAAACATAGAAAATCTTATATATATATAAGATACTAGAAGAACCCCGCTACAATGTAGCGGTTTGGTTATCCACCCGTCTAAATCTCCCTCCTGCCAGCTAACCGCCTTCCCCCTGCCCCTAAACCCCCCCACTCCAACTCCCTCCCCCCAAATGCTCAGAATCATCTGAAATGCCGAGAAAAGTGGTTTTTAGCCATTTTTAGAAAATGCATATTTTGCATAATTATTATAATTATATTTTAATGTTCTGCTATTTTTCTGGTCCTCTCTGGAACAATACCTACCACCTCCAAAAAAAATTAGGATCATAAGTGCATTTTTGCAAAAATGCATATATTTTGCATAATGCCAAAACATTTAAGTCCCAGAAAAAAAGTTATACAGGTGAAAAAATCAAAGATGCTCAGAATCATCTGAAATGCAGAGAAACGTGGTTTTTAGCCATTTTTAGAAAAATGCATATTTTGCATAATTATGCATAATTTTAATTTTCTGGGATCTTTCCCTTACTCTCTGAGACAATACCTACCACCTCCAAAGAGAATTAGGATCATAAGTGCTTTAGTTTTCAGTCCCGCTATCTACACTAACTAACACACACACACACATTACGAAAATATATGAGTAGATATATATATATATATATATATATATATATATATATGACAATTTTCCAGGTTGAACACATGAATAGAACAATCTTCCTTCTCTGACTGATGTGGAAAATATTTCACGTGGAAAACAACACTTGGCATCGAATAATAACCGATAATCTGTATGAGGTTATGGAACAAATTGTCCGGGACGGGGGCGGCAGGGGGGTTATTACTTTAAAAAAAGAATAAAATAGGTAAAAAGGAAATTGCAGCACTATTTTAGTCAAATGCTTTCCCAGGAATACAAAATAGATTTTTCTTTCCATACGGTAGGCCGCCCGAGCACAGAAATACCGCTGGTCTGTTGTTTTGGTAATTTCGTACCATGGAATAAAAAAAGCACTCCCGCACTACAGCAAGGGGGAAAAATAGATATTCATGTGCAGAAATAGCTACTGACACAGGGCATGAACCTGCAGAAGAAACTTTTCTCTCAGCATTTACAATATTAGATGTTCGCTGCTTCATGTTGCGATGGTTGTTCTGTGTTTGTGTTGTTCTGTTGCGTGTTTCTCATCCAACACTCGTTCTTTGGCAGTGGGACCACGGAGGAAATGCAGCGTTTGCAACTACAGTGTTATTGTTCTCAAGGCCTCCTGATCTGTTGAGGCTGGTGGCCCGAGACACATCCCCCCCCCCTCTCCTCTCCCCTCCCCCTCCCCCTCTCTCCCCGTCTCTCCTGTCCCCCCTTCTCGCTCCCCCCCCGTCCCCACTCTCTCTCCCCGTCCCCACTCTCTCTCTCCCCATCTCACCACTCTCTCTCCCCCCTGCTCTCTCCCTCCCCCTCTCCCCCCCTCCCCTCCCCTCCACACTCTATCATCTCATTCTTTCCAGTAGGCCTCCAGCCAAAGGCAGTGAGCAAAACAGTTATTCGAGTTTGATTTACGATCAAATCGTTTTCGCCATGCGCACTTTGCTCCGTCTAATTCTTTGAATAGTTTGAAGCCTACTGGCAAATGTATGTTTTGTAACCCACGCAAATGATTTGTTCCAACAAGAAAATGTTAGGTTTCTGCATCGTCTCACACGTTGCCTTCTCTGATGCTAGCAAGCTTTTATAACACGCCTGTGAACTAGGTGCATGTACTTACCTTCGGTGAAAAACCAGACCATTGCATGCCAGTTTTTGTGCCAATTCGTGTTATGTACAATTTCTGTGTTGGATATGTGCCACTTTTCTATGTGAATTTTTGTACAGATAGATGTGAAATACTCTGAACTTTCGTATTAAAAATGGAAAAAAAAAACCCCACGTCTGCCTGTGACGTCAAACATTCCTTTGCTCAGGTCACTGTTTCACCCATCTCTGTTCCCCGCTGGCTGCCTCTGTCCCACTGATGGTGCAGTTTCCATCCAGCAGCCCAAACGAGGCCCCGCTACATCTGCCGAGTTACTCCACCAGTTGACCTCTGGTCATATATATCCATCCATCCATCCATTATCTGAACCGCTTATCCTGATCAGGGTCACGGGGATGCTGGAGCCTATTCCAGCAATCACTGGGTGGCAGGCGGGGAGACACCCTGGACAGGCCGCCAGGCCATCATAGGGTATCCAGGGCCATGAGATATATATATATATATATATATATATATATATATATATATATATATATATATATATATATATATATATATAAAAGTTAAACAGACACAGTTGTCCATCTGAGCTGTGTTGACGTTCTTCAGCAGTATATCTGACGCTTAACCCTCGTCTTAAAGAGAGGAAATCCAACTATATAACCCGTTACCCTTTGGGATCGAATGCAGTTAGAACAATTGCTGTTATGCAAATCCCTGTTGTGTTGCAAGACACCAGTGGGGGGAGTCAAGAGTTTGGGATTCAACAAAAGCTGTGGCTTCATTAACACACGCTTTACATATCAGGATTTATTACATGTGGCACAGATCTGGTCATTCTGTCACTGTATAAATGAATGCAAGTTGACAAATTGGGTGTCCAAATTTTCTTTTTTTCTTATTCTTTTGTCAGCTTAGTTTTCATTACTTTCCATTTGAAACATACAAAGAGGAACCTTGCACAGTAAGAACGTAACAAATATGCAAATACAACAGGTACATAATGATGCAAAGATAATATTACTATACTAATTATAATAATTATAATGTATCTCAAAATAATAATAGTTATTATTATAAGTACAATAGATTATTGTTATTGCTATCATCATTATTATTATCAACATCATCATCATCATCATTATTATGTAGTACAGAATTACAATAGAGGATGAAAAGGAAATTTAAAAGGATCTCAATATGAAAAATTACATCTAGTTGTTTGTCTTTTCTCTCTCGCTGAATTTTTATCCTCACCCTTCATGTAGTATCTCCAACACTGGTCCCAGTTCTGGCTGTATTTTTAACTCAACAATTTTTGGTACAAAAGATGCAGTTTTGAGTCACGAGTTGAAGCCACTCAGTAAATCCAGGTTTATCGGGGCTTCTCCCAGTTCCGGTGAATCGTGTCCAAGTTTTAATTTTAGTGTTTGAAAGCTCAGATGACCATGGCCACCAACAGGTTTGGTATTAGGATTAAATGTTCCTCGGGATGCCAGATAAAGTCTGCCCCAGATGAGAAAAGCAGACTCATTGTCCTGTCAGATTACATCATTTTCATAGTAACAGACCGATGTGGAAAATTAACCATCCACTAACTGTGATGCTGCTTGATGTCTAAAACATCTTAGCATACTTACATAAGTTGTGGTTTATTTTTAAACAATAAATGTAATTAATAAAATAGAGCTGTCTATCTGGCCATGTTGCACACACCACTGTCAGTGTGAATCCAGTGTCAGTCGGTATAAAAGACTATTCTATTCCTCCCAAACATTCAGATCGAATCCTGAGAATGAATTGTTCAATATTAGGAATGACTGAATACATATATTTCTCTGCCCAGTATGATGTATGATGGTCCACACTTCCTCCCAGTGGTTGGTAATGCCGTGTCTCGACTGTTTTACACTGAAAGCCAGACTCTGGTGGGGTCGGAGGTGGGCTGCAAATTTGTGCCGGTCTTAGCTGTCTGAAATCAAGTTTATAAATTTGGATTATTTTTAATTTGACAGCTGAGTCAATATCAGGGTACTCCATGTGATTTAACACACATGCTTGTTGTACATGATAGCAGGCAGTCCTTTTTTCTATGACACATAAAAAGGACTGACCTTAACTGTAGTGTCTCCTTCCAGTCTAAATATACCTGGATTTATCTGACTGGCTAACATTCAGTGGATATGTAAGATACTTTATCATTCCTCTACTGTGGGAAGCCTCACTGTACCATCAGCGGGGTCAAAACAAACTGTTCAGTCACTTATTCTGCAGCCCATGTGGCACTGACTGTCAGGTAGACTATGTCCTGCAAGGATAAGATCCTTACCATGAATAAAAGCTGTGTAAGTCCTGATCAAGAGGCTGTTTCCTTATATTATTACATGTTAAACTGAGTAGCTGGCAACTTCTGAATCTCCAACATCAACTTGTAGTCAGTAGCCGAACTCTGTGGTCTTTGCAGGGTTTGAAGCAGACATTAGGAAAACAATGACTTGAAGAAAAAAAGAAGAGAAAAAAAGACCCATAATGCTGTGCAGACTGGCTGTACATTAACACACAAAGTATTTGAAATATGATGCCACGTCAGTGCTTTAGTTTTAGAATACGTTGAGTCTAACATTTACTCAACCTGACTTAGGTTCGGCATAATGAAACTGATTCAAGGATTCGAGGCCATTTACTGTCATCTCACCGCAACACTTTTCAGCATCAAATGCTGCCTTTGAAGAAATGAAATTGCATTTCACGGGCTTGGTGAAATGGTAGCATAAATGCACAAAACTTTAGACGAATTAAAATTCAAGGTTAAAAAAAGAAAAAAAGTAGAGAAAAAAAAGATATCTAGTGTGCCAGTTTGAATTGGTACAGGCATATAGGAGAAACTGTGACAGTGTCCATGAACATGCATTGTGCAAATGATATATAAACAACATATATTTACGATATATATATAAAAGTGCGTTGGGTGTCTAGAAAAGCGCTATATAAATGTAATGATTATTATTATTATTGTAAACTGATGTGGCTAATGTTCTACAATACAGAATAGACAGAGTAGACAGGTCCAGAATTAACTATACATCTTTGTTGAGGTAGTGTAATTGGATTTCATGTGTGGGGGGATTGGGGGCATGGGGGAGTCTCTCTACAAGTGTCAGTCGGGTGTTAGTGGTAGCCAAATGATCAACAGGGTACTACACAGAATTCAGATAAATAATTTTGTTGGAGATGGAAAATGACACCTTTTGTTCCCAGCTTTTTTATCCATTGAACCACAAATCCAGCATGAGCATGCTTTGAGGATAATTCCCTGGGTTTTCAGCGGCCCTTGGAACACCCCTGTCGAAGTGTAATGTGGGAACATGACCCCAGTTGTATGTAACTCTCGGGGTCAGAGGTTAATATCCGGGCCCCTTTGTCCATTCTGTGTCACAGATGGACTCCGTGGCCAAAATGAAGTCGACTGTTAGATGAAGGCATTTGGTTTCACTGCGCTTTGGCGTCAGTCCCGGGTTCGGGCCTTAGGTAACATCTTAATCTTGAAACAACCTCAATATGTGGGAGGGGAAAAAAAGAAGGCATCTCAGCTTCTCTTTTACCTTCTCCTCTTTCTGGGAGAGCCAAAACAGCAACAGCTTTCTCAGGCTTTCTACCCCGAAGTGTAATTTCTAATCCTTTTTCCAAGGGAGGGATTAGCTTCCCATGATGACCTTACAACCTGTGATGGTGATCATTTAAAGGTGACCACTGGTGAGCCGTGCTGCTGAACACAGCCACATGCTTTCTGATGAAGAGGCTCAATGAGAGCTTGTCATTTGTTGAGTATTTTGACGCGAACCCAGATCTCCCATACCACGGGTGACAAAGTTAACCAGTCAACTAAAGGGTCTGACTTGTTAGCCAAGGGCTAGCGAGTCTATTTATTTGTGCACGTTACACTACCCCTCTCCTTCGGGAAGCACGTCCCCGCGCGTCAGCATATCAGCTTCCTCACACTTCTGGGCACATGCATTTCTGATGGCCTCACGGTCTCGCCATCCCACTTCTGACACCAATATAGTGAATTCGGGGGGGGGGGGGGGGCGGGAACTGCCACAGCCGGGATGCGAACCCGTGTCTCCTGCACCTACATTAACCAGTCGACTAATGGGTCTGACCCATTAGCCAAGGGCTAGCGAGTCTATTTATCCACATTACTTTTATCTATTTATTTATATAGATAGATAGATAGATAGATAGATAGATAGATAGATAGATAGATAGATAGATAGATAGATAGATAGATAGATAGATAGATAGATAGATAGATAGATAGATAGATAGATAGATAGATAGATAGAAAGATATAATGTGCTCCAATTATTGGGGCATCACGCTGCTCAGCCTCCCTTGCAAAGTCTACTCTAGGGTGCTGGAAAGGAGGCTTCGACCAATTGTCGAACCTTGGATCCAGGAGGAACAATGTGGATTCCGTCCTGGCCGTGGAAAAACGGACCAACTCTTTACCCTTGCAGAATTTTTGAGGGAGGCATGGGAGTTTGACCAGCCAGTCTACATGTGTTTTGTGGACTTGGAGAAGGCTTATGACCATGTAGCCCTGGGCACACTGTGGGGTGTACTGTGGGAGTATGGGGTACTGGGGCAGTTGCTACAAGCCATCCGGTCCTTGTATAACCAAAGTGAGAGCTGTGTCCATATTCTCGGCATAAAATCAAACACGTTTACGGTGGGTGTCGGACTTCGCCAAGGTTGTCCCTTGTCTTCGATTCTGTATGTGATATTCATGGACAGGGCCTCAAGGCGCAGCCAAGGTGAGGAGTGTGTCCATTTTGGGTACCTCAGATTTGCATCTCTGCTCTTCGCAGATGATGTGGTTTTGTTGGCTTTATCAGAACGCGACCCCCAGCGTGCACTGGGGCGGCTTGCAGCTGACTGTGAAATGGCCGGGATGAGAGTCATCACCTCCAAGTCTGAGGCCATGGTTCTCTACCGGAATATGGTGGATTGCTCCCGCTGAGTTGGGGATGAGTTGTTGCCTCAAGTGAAGGAGTTCAAGTATCTTGGGGTCTTGTTCACGAGTGAGGGTAGGATGGAGCTGGAGATTGACAGGCAGATTGGTGAAGCATCAGCAGTAATGCAGATGTTGTACTGGACTGTTGTGGTGAAGAGGGAGCTGAGCCAGAGGGCAAAGCTCTCAATTTACCAGTCAATCTTCGTTCCAACCCTCACCTATGGTCATGAGCTTTGGGTAGTGACCAAAAGGGTGAGATCGCGGATACAAGCGGCTGAAATGAGTTTCCTCTGTAGGGGGTCTAGGGTCAGCCTTAGCAAGGCTGAGCCCAGACTGAGCTCGGACATCCGGAGGGAGCTCAGAGTAGAGCCGCTGCTCCTTCGCGTCCGAAAGGAGCCAGTTGAGGTGGTTCAGGCATCTGATTAGGATGCCTCCTGGGCACCTTCCTTTGGAGGTTTTCCGGGCACATCCAACTGGGAGGAAACCCTGGGATAGACCCAGAACTCGCAGGAGGGACTACATGTTCAGTATGGCCTGGGAAAGCCTTGGGATCCCCCAGGAGGAGCTGGAGGGCACTGCTAGGGTGAGGGATGTCTGGAGTGCCCTACTTAGCTTGCTGCCACCGTGACCTGACCGCGGAGAAGCGACTGATGACGAGATGAGCTTAGATATATAATCTGCAGGCACAGGACAAGATTTTGGTATCGGAAGCATTCTCGTTTCCGTCTGAGTGATATTGACCAATCGTGTTGGAGTAGGTGGGGATTTCTACAGGAACATGCTTTGGTTGCATGTTGGTAACCGTCCAAGTGGGGGGCGAAAGAGGTGGAATGCATTGGTCAAAATGTCATCTGGACCTAAAACACCTACAAAAAGTATCAATGTTTGCGTATTGTGTGGAGAAACGTTTGACTCGTGTCGAATAGGCTACTTGTGAAACAATCCTGTCGTAGACATCATGTAGGTACAGTTGTAGGTAGATGATCGGTATACCCTAGACCAGGGGTGCCCAACCTTTTTTGCACCGTGGACCGGTTTAATACTGACAATATTCTGGCGGACCAGGGGAGGGGCAGGGGTGGGTTAATAACGACCGAAATATAGGTTAGGCTTATAGGTCAATAGTATCGTAACATTTAAAGTAACGTTTGGATATTAAACACACAGCGCATATTTTCCTCGCATTAACATAACATGCATATAACAACATTGCAACTCACCAATTTCATCAATTCTCCTTGAAACTGTGGTAGCTGAAAGAGGAACCTTTGCCACCTTGCTAGCTGCAGCTTCCCCCAACAGTTCATGGCACAAGTCCTTTGCAGCAGGCAGAATCAATTCTTCGCCAATAGTGAAAGGCTTCTTAGCCTTAGCAACACGACTAGCCACTAAGTAGCCTTAGCAACATGACTAGCCACTAAGTAGCCTTAGCAATACAACTAGCCACTAAGTAGCCTTAGCAATACAACTAGCCACTAAGTAGCCTTAGCAATACGACTAGCCACTAAGTAGCCTTAGCAACACGACTAGCCACTAAGTAGTCTTAGCAATACAACTAGCCACTAAGTAGCCTTAGCAATACAACTAGCCACTAAGTAGCCTTAGCAATACAACTAGCCACTAAGTAGCCTTAGCAATACGACTAGCCACTAAGTAGTCTTAGCAACACGACTAGCCACTAAGTAGCCTTAGCAATACAACTAGCCACTAAGTAGCCTTAGCAATACAACTAGCCACTAAGTAGCCTTAGCAATACGACTAGCCACTAAGTAGTCTTAGCAACACGACTAGCCACTAAGTAGCCTTAGCAATACAACTAGCCACTAAGTACGGCGCTCTCAGAGCAGCAGCATGTGTAGAGGTGGTGGCTCTCAGTCTCAGCACTTGCTTCTGTCCCGCTTGCTCGCGTTGTTTTCGCTCAAAGAACTCCACGGGTTTTCTTTAAGTGCAGGGTGCTTGGACTCAAGGTGCCGAAGCAGTTTTGAGGGCTTCATTGCCTCATTAGACGGTTTGTCTCCACATATCACACGCAGGGGGGCTCGGAGCATGCGAGTCACCAGACGCAATAAAGCCGTATGTTAGGTACGACTCGTCGTACTTCCTATTAAAGGAAGCTTTCTTTTTCTTTTTTCTTTTTTTTTCCTTATTGTTTTGCTGTCTCGGCCTCTGCTGTCTCTGCGTTATCATCGTCATTAGACTTTTTATCTTTTTATCTCGAGCGACGTTTGTTTTTTTTACCGGTACTCATGGTGGCGAACTAGCTGCCAGTAGCGAGTTCACTGAGTGGTCTCTCGAGTTATAAAGTTAGTCCCCATTGGTCCCCAATGACATCACTGTACACGCTTCAAGTCTCCGTTTCAAATTAAAAGCCCTCTAGCGTTACACGGTCCCGGGCTTTTATTTATACTGTATTGTGGTGGACACGTATTGGGGACAGAATTCAACCCAGGAACTAAGGGTTAAGTCATGGTTGCCCTGGCAGGTTAACGCAGGGTTAAGTTATGGTTGTCCAGCCAGTTTTCTGGTTATTCTTGCCACCTCCGTTCAGTCGAGCTGTGGGTTTTGTTAGTCTCGCTGATTTACCGTGGATTAAAGAAAGTTGCCTACACGGCTAAAGTGTGAACCTACGGTCTTCTCCGTTACTTCGGCTCTACACTGGTGACCCCGACGTCGGTTTTCGGATAAGTTTTCTGAAACCACACACATTATGGCTACGAACGCCGTTGCAATTAAACTGCCGGAGTTTTGGGAGTCTTCCGCGGCTACATGGTTCGCGCAGGCTGAGGCACAGTTCGCGCTCAGAGACATAACAGCAGACGAGACCAGGTACTACTACGTAGTGGCAGCGCTGGGGTGCGCTACGGCTTCCAGGATAAGCGGTTTCATAACCAACCCACCGGCCGATGGTAAATACGCCGCACTTAAACATCTCCTCCTTGAAACTTTTGAACTGTCAGCAACGGAGAGAGCACGTCGCCTCTTCGCAATTCAGGGCTTGGGAGATGGCAAACCATCGGAGCTAATGAGCAGGATGTTAAACCTACTGGGTCAAGAAAAGCCATGTTTCCTGTTTATGGAGCTGTTTCTGCGCAACATGCCGCCCCACGTCCAGACTGCGCTCGCTAACTCCACCATCACTGATCCCCGTGAGCTGGCAAAGGAGGCTGACCGATTCTTCGTCGCTACACAACGTTCCTCCCATGCCGGGGTGCTGGCTCCTACCTTCACTGGCCCCCCGCCGACATCGCGGGCGTGGCCCGACGGTGGCGCCACAGCATCAGACCGCTACAAGCCCTCTGGACTCTGTATGTACCACGCTCGATTTGGTGCGAAAGCTAAACGGTGCCGTTCCCCCTGCAACTACAGGCCGACGGGAAACGAGAGGGCCAACACTCAGTAGTGGCCATGAGTGTTGGCGATACGAGCAGGCTACTCTTCATCCTCGACACCATCTCCGGTCGGCGATTTCTTTGTGACACGGGCGCACAGAGAAGCGTGCTCCCTGCTACTGACGTCGACATCATGGGCGGGGAGCGGGGCCCCCAGTTGGCGACGGCTGACGGCAGCCCTATCCACACCTACGGCGTGCGGTCTGTAGAACTGTGTTTTGGTGGACAACGTTTCACGTGGGAGTTCGTCATGGCCAATGTAACGCTTCCCCTCCTCGGAGCTGATTTTTTGTGCGCTTACGGTTTGCTAGTGGACATTCAGAACAGCCGTCTGGTCGATGCCTTAACCTTCTCCTCCTTCGCATGTACGCGGAGGGAAGCGGCCTATGCAGGTCTAGCCAACTCTCTCTCAGAGGCAGACAAGTTCACCCGCCTCCTCGCTGAGTTCCCTGACCTCACCCAGCCTACCTTCTCTGCACCCACCGCTAAGCATGGGGTGGAGCATCACATTGCTACGAAGGGGCCCCCGGTCTACGCCAGAGCCAGGCGTCTCGACCCCGCCAAACTCGCCATTGCCAAGTCTGAGTTCGAGCACCTGGAACGCATGGGGATCATCCGCCGCTCTGACAGCCCGTGGGCGTCCCCACTCCACATCGTCGCTAAGCCTGATGGAGGTTGGCGCCCATGCGGGGACTACCGCCGACTAAATGACGCCACCACGCCTGACCGCTATCCTGTCCCGCATATCCAGGACTTTTCTGCAAACCTGTCTGGCAAATGCGTCTTCTCAAAAGTCGACCTGGTCCGTGGTTATCATCAAGTTCCCGTGCACCCCTCAGACATCCCCAAGACAGCGGTGACAACCCCATTCGGCCTATTTGAATTCCTACGAATGCCATTTGGACTCAAAAACGCGGCCCAGTCCTTTCAGCGGCTGATGGATTCAGTGCTCCGTGGCCTTCCTTTCATCTTCGTCTATTTGGACGACATACTCATCGCCAGCGCCTCCGAGGAAGAACACCTGTCCCATCTTCATGCCCTCTTCACACGCCTCAGCCAGCATGGGCTGATCGTCAACCCGGCGAAGTGCCGGTTCGGGCTGACAGCCATTGATTTCCTCGGGCACCGCATCACTGGGGACGGGGCAGTCCCCCTGCCCTCAAAGGTGGAAGCGGTGGCGGCCTTTCCGCGCCCCCAAACAGCTCGTGCGCTCAGGGAGTTCATCGGGATGGTGACATTCTACCACCGCTTCATTCCTCGAGCCGCCTTTATCATCCGGCCACTGTACGAGGCGCTGAAAGGCATGTCCCCCAACCAGGCGGTCGACTGGACAGCAGAGCGGGACCGTGCGTTCACCGAGACTAAAGCTGCGCTCTCCCAGGCTACCCTGCTAGCGCATCCTTCACCTACAGCGCCTATTTCCATAACCACGGATGCATCGGACTATGCTGTTGGTGCGGTTCACGAACAGTGGGTGGGGGGGGCTTGGCAGCCTTTGGCCTTTTTCAGTCGCCAGCTTACACCCCGAGAGCGCAAGTATAGTACTTTTGACAGGGAACTCCTCGGTCTCTGGCTCGCCGTCCGGCATTTCCGTTTCCTGCTAGAGGGCCGCGAGTTTACTGCGTACGTGGACCACAAGCCCCTCACGTTTGCCATGTCCAAGACGGCCGAGCCATGGTCCGCTCGCCAGCAGCGACAACTCTCCTACATTTCGGAATTCACTACCGACATCCAGCACGTCGCTGGTAAGTCTAACCAGGTAGCTGACTGCCTGTCTAGGGCAGTGATTGGAGCGGTCCACCTAGGCCTTGACTATGCACAGATGGCTGCGGACCAGGCCACGGACCCGAGCATCCTCCGTCTCCGGGCCTCCGACACGGGGCTCCGCCTGCAGGACGTTCCTTTCAGCGACACAGGTGTCACCCTCCTGTGTGACGTCTCCACAGGACAGCCCAGGCCCATCGTCCCGCACAGCTGGAGACGCCCCGTATTTGAAGCTGTGCACGGCCTCTCTCATCCAGGCGGTAAGCCATCCGTGCGCCTGACCTCTGCTAAGTTTGTGTGGGAGGGACTTAAGAGAGACGTGAAAGCGTGGGCCGACTCGTGTGTTGCCTGTCAGCGGGCTAAGATACACCGCCACATTAAGGCGCCCCTGGAACGCTTCGCAGTGCCGGAGAGACGATTTGACCATGTCCACGTCGACCTGGTTGGTCCCCTACCCCCCTCCCATGGGTTCACCTACCTCTTCACTGTGGTGGACAGGACTACGCGCTGGCCTGAAGCTGTTCCCCTGGCATCCACGACGTCTGCTGATGTGGCCCGGGCTTTTATTGGGTCGTGGGTCTCACGTTTCGGTACGCCTTCCGACCTTTCATCTGACCGTGGGCCACAGTTTACCTCAGAGCTATGGAATGCTGTGGGTGAGGCTCTGGGCGTCAAGCTTCATCGCACTACCGCCTACCACCCTCAGGCGAACGGCCTATGTGAGCGCTTCCACCGGTCCATGAAGGCTGCGCTTCGGGCTACTCTCAAGGACTGCAACTGGGTTGACAAGCTCCCATGGGTCATGCTGGGCCTGCGGACCGCCCCGAAGGAAGACCTACAAGCCTCCTCTGCGGAGCTGGTGTACGGCACGCCGCTGCGAGTCCCAGGCGATTTCATGCCCAATGCAACGCGTCCCTGGTCAGCTGTGGACCAACGAGCCTCCTTGCTGGACGGGGTCAGAGCTTTCACACCCGTCCCTACCGCCCAACACGGCGCTCCGGTGTCCCAGGTGCCCCCAGGTCTGCAGTCAGCGGACTACGTGTTCATCCGTCACGACGCACACCGCCCCCCTCTGCAACCCCCTTATGACGGCCCCTTCCGCGTCCTGGAACGGGGAACTAAGCACCTGGTGGTGGATTTTGGGGGCACGGCCGAGCATGTTTCAGTGGACCGAGTTAAACCCGCACACCTGGACTTGACGCAGCCGTTGGAGTTAGCCCAACCTCCTCGTCGCGGTCGTCCCCCGGCTCCGCCTCCTCCCCCCGTGGAGGCCCGAGCTGCCTCTTCTGCTCCTCAGGCCGACCTCCACAGGCCCGCGTCAATGCCTCCCACAGACACTCCGGCCCCTGTTATCCGGAGCCGCCGCGGACGGCCTATCGTCCACCCGCGCCTGCCTGACTTCGATTACTAGGGCGAATTCTGGGGGGGCTCATGTGGTGGACACGTATTGGGGACAGAATTCAACCCAGGAACTAAGGGTTAAGTCATGGTTGCCCTGGCAGGTTAACGCAGGGTTAAGTTATGGTTGTCCAGCCAGTTTTCTGGTTATTCTTGCCACCTCCGTTCAGTCGAGCTGTGGGTTTTGTTAGTCTCGCTGATTTACCGTGGATTAAAGAAAGTTGCCTACACGGCTAAAGTGTGAACCTACGGTCTTCTCCGTTACTTCGGCTCTACAGTATATCATATTGTTTCCTTGTGGCCCGGTGGTTGGGGACCCCTTGCCCTAGACCAGTGATTCTCAACCTTTTTTTGGGGTCCTGGACCCCCCTGCGTATTTTTGATGTACCCTGAGGACCCCTCCACCTGATCTTGGGGGAGGGGGGTTGCAATTTGATGGAAACAGTAGAAACTGCATTTTAAATTGCATTATAGCATTTATTCACTCTTTGGGGCAAAAATAAGAGCTTTCAGTTGTAACTTAGATATAGTTAACAAAACAGAATTCTTATGCAGTAACTTTCAGATATATGTAACAAAACAGAATATGTATTCAGTAACTTTCAGATATATGTAACAACAGAATTTTTATGCAGTAACTTTTAACAATGCAAACGGGAGCGAGATCTCTTATTAAAATACAATAAATTACACTTGTGAAACAGATGTAATTAGAGAAAAAAAGTGCTGTTACCCTTTATAGTTTAGGCAGATAAAGGTCTCAGTCACATTTGAGTAAAATAATCCTATTTCTATAAATGTCATAGGATCTTTTTTTAAAAGATATTTTATTTTCACGGACCCCTTGCAATTACATCACGGACCACTAGGGGTCCGCGGACCCCCGGTTGAGAAACACTGCCCTAGACGATCCGTATACCCCGGAAGTCGGGAGTTGTTACGAAGCAATTCTATTGGTCAGTCGGTTCAAGGGTCCTTCCAGCCTACTTTGAACAGTTGTTGCCTGTGTTTAAACTGTCACGTTGGCGGCAAAGTGGTGGTAGTAGTAGTAGCCAACGGCACATTAGTAGTATAATGCTAATAATAACCTTACCTACAGCCGTCTCTTCACTCTAGCTCCATTCACACATCTCATGTTGCTAATCGGACTGTAAACAATGACGGGCACACGGAAGAGGAAGTCTTCATAGGAAACGGAAGTGAGCGGCTACACGGGAAGCCCCTACACATTGGCCGTTGTCTCCAGAGCAAATTCGTCGTCAGACATCAGTCATCAGATGAATTAGCCTCGGGGTCCCGAAATTGAAGTGTTGGAGATATGTATCAGCATTAACTATTCCCCTTTGGTATAATATCTTTGTTGTAACCACTTGTTTTGCATGGTTTCAAGAGGGGAGTTTTCAAAGTACTCGTTAAAGCAACAATGCCGAAGTTTTAAATGCAAACACATGTCCTTTTGACACTACTACTAGCATATTCTTCTCCGTCGTTTGCCAACTTGCCCTGGTGGAGAAGCTTGCGTGGTCCTTAGATCCGGGGGGCAATGCCGTCTGGAGCTCTGCTCCTGGTAGGGTCACCCATGGCAGTAAGGTCACGAGTGATGTCACGGTCCCTGACAAAGAGCAATCCAACCAAGACCTCAACAGTGGAACAGGTGGAGGATGATGGCTGACTTTAGGGAAGCATCACAACGGCTGAGAAGGCAGATGAAGGCTGCATCAGAAATGGGCCACCAGTTGTCTTGGACTCCATGCCACTGGATCCTGACCCAGATCTGTCAAGGACCATGTGGTGGCTGTCTGCGCACCAGTCTCCCCACATTAAACAAGTCACACACAGGCGTCCTCCGTCCTCCATACTCACTTGGAGTGACCGCCGATGACTGACATATTTTAGACAAGAGCTAATCTATGAATATCCAAATCCTGAACACATTTGGAGTTGCTCATTTTCCATTGTTGAGTACGGCTTTCCCAATAAAAATATGTGATGTAGTGTTTTGCGTCTTTAACACTGCAGTCAAATGAGGACAAATAAGGAAGGTAGCTGCTAGTTTGAAGAGGAATCAAATTAGTGTGGCTAATTAGCAGATATGGTGGAACAAGCATGGAGAAAACCTTCTCCAACAGATACTAAATCATCAACACATTTAAACCCATGTTCAACCCCGTTTTATTTGTTCGGTGGTGGGGAAGGTTCCCGGCACAGCAACATTAATAAGTCATTTTCATTTCTGTTGTCTATGTGGAGATGTTCCTCATCCCAAACTATCGTCTAAGGATAGGCAGCGTTGCCCATTACACCGAATGTAATTGCGATTGTAAAGCTTTATGGGACTAACTTGTTGATTTGGGGCTATACAAGTAAGTTCTTGGCTTGACTTGGCATGAATGGATCTCCGATAACCGGAGATAAAAGACCACTGAAATCACCACGTATTGCTATAAATGTTGCTAGGTTAAACAAAAATACATTTTTGGAACTGTAACTTTAATATACTATTCTATTTTGTCATTTCATAACAGGCTACTTTAATGATGCATGTTGTGTGAAAAGAGAAGAAAAAGACTTCCGTGGGTGAAATAAGGCTGTGGGTCCTGGTCACGGATGGTGGTTGATGGGTGGTGTGTTATGAGCCAAAACATGTTGACCATGACTGAGTGAGGGCCGGTTCAGGTTTGCTTCTTCCAGTGCTGTTTGAGAAGGACCCTTTTTGTAGGAGTGCATAGCAGCATATCCTGTTCAGTAGCCGGGCTGCGATTTTAATTACCCCGACTGCAGACAGCAAGACCTGTAATGGAAACAAATGTGCCCTCTCTGCTTTACTCTGGCTGCCTCTCCTGTTCTCTCTTTCTCTCCTTCATGACTAAACCAGAAGAATTTCAATATAGCACGATTTCCAGCAGCCGCGTGAAACGGTGATACGATTAAGCCGTTGCACCTGGAGAGCTGGCTGCATGCGGGTGGACTGCAGCCATCGGAGAACGGTGTGCGTTCATAACCATGGCAGAGGCTTTACAGCCGGCCGGTGATTCATCGGAGGCCTGACAGGGAAGCGTGGCGGAGGGGACATGCAGGCGGGTGCCCTGATGAGTGGCTGGGTCAGCTGTGGCCTGTTATCTCCCTGGAATGTCAGGGGAAAGAGATTAAAGATGGATCAAGGGCACAGGGCAGGTGAGCTTACACGGGTCTCTGAGCGGGAGCTGGTGCATGTTGCTGCTGACACAAGTGAGTCTGTATTGATATATGCATGGATGCTATACATGTGTGTGTGTGTGTGTGGGGGGGTATGCATGTAAATGTATGCTGTCATATGAGTGAGTTTGTACATGTGCATATATACACTTGGCTGGATATGAAAGGGCGGCACGGTGGCGCAGTGGGTAGCGTGGTCACCTCACAGCAAGAAGGTCCTGGGTTCGAGCCCCGGGGTAGTCCAACCTTGGAGGTTGTCACGGGTCGTCCTCTGTGTGGGTTTGCATGTTCTCCCCGTGTCTGTGTGGGTTTCCCCCGGGGCCTCCAGTTTCCTCCCACAGTCCAAAGACATGTAGGTCAGATGAATCGGCCATACTAAATTGTCCCTGGGTGTGAATTTGTGTGTCAGCCCTTGTGATGGACTGGCGGCCTGTCCATGGTGTCCCCCCGCCTGCCGCCCAATGACTCCTGGGATAGGCTCCAGCATCCCCGCGACCCTGAGTAAGGATAAGCGGTCTGGATAATGGATGGCTGTACATGAAAGGTCAGCGGTACTATTTAAGCATTGATTAATAAGGCTCTAGTACTGTGCCACTGGAGCCTCGGGGCAGTAAGCACGTATTTAGATGGACATTGCAATAACTGACACACTACTTGGGAAGCCAACATCATCTCTCGTAAGTTTTCCCATAACTTCTTGTTCCGTTCCTGCCACTGGGACAAATGAGAAATGCAAATCGACCTCCTAATCATTTCAGGGTACAGCAGTTGGTCTCCTCACATGAAGAATGTTCTCCTACATCCAGACTTGAAGTCAGGGAATATAAATGTGCTCTTGAGGTGCCATTAAGCAGCTCCCAGCTGTGAATGACTCAAACTGTGTGCCTGCCAAGCAGCGAGGGACTGAAACGAAGCAAAGGTTCTCCGTTGGCCTTACCTTGATAAATAAGGTAAAACAAGAAAAAGAGAGAAAATTTGCTGCATGGGCGAAAAAAAAAATGACAGCAGAGAGAGACACATGGCACCAGTATGGAATCAGATTGGAACGGTGCACAGAATGAAAACGCAGGACGCTTGCAGCACTGCTGTAGTGCAGCCAGAGTTAGATGCTCATGTGCTGTAACAGGTTAAACTGCCCTGCATCTAAAAATGGTGCATTCTCTCAACAGCATGGCGAAGGATGTATCGCAATGATTCCTACATGATTACCACATGATACAAGATGTGCCGAGGACACCTGGAGCCTGCCACGATAAGGCTGTCTATAAATGAAACGGTCACCGTGGGAACAGGGCCAGAGGAGGTCGGTGTGGCACGGCCTGGGTGTAACTGAGGAAACGGGACAGCGGACAGTCGGACTGCAAGGAAACAAGCCTGGGAAAATCTAGAAATACAACTGGAATCTGTCCCCGTTTAGGAAACCGTATCAGGAAGGGACTCGCTTTTAAGGTGCGTCTAGGGATGCCAGTTCACGACAAGATGAGAAAGAGTTCCTGACAGATAAACGACGTTCTCCTGTTGATTTGTGGTGACTGTAACGCTGACTGCAGCACATCAGGACCCAGTGTAGATGGGAATATCGTTTCTGCTAGGATACGAGACAAGAGAGAATAGGACAGACGGGGAGAAACCTGTTGTCACCTCCGTTTACTCAGAGGGTGTTGGCCCTCTTATGAAAAAGCAAATGTGCATAATGCAAAAAGCAAATTCACATTTGCTATATATATATATATATATATATATATATATATATATATATACACTACCGTTCAAAAGTTTGGGATCACCCAAACAATTTCGTGTTTTCCATGAAAAGTCACACTTATTCACCACCATATGTTGTGAAATGAATAGAAAATAGAGTCAAGACATTGACAAGGTTAGAAATAATGATTTGTATTTGAAATAAGATTTTTTTTACATCAAACTTTGCTTTCGTCAAAGAATCCTCCATTTGCAGCAATTACAGCATTGCAGACCTTTGGCATTCTAGCTGTTAATTTGTTGAGATAATCTGGAGAAATTGCACCCCACGCTTCCAGAAGCAGCTCCCACAAGTTGGATTGGTTGGATGGGCACTTCTTTGAGCAGATTGAGTTTCTGGAGCATCACATTTGTGGGGTCAATTAAACGCTCAAAATGGCCAGAAAAAGAGAACTTTCATCTGAAACTCGACAGTCTATTTTTGTTCTTAGAAATGAAGGCTATTCCATGCGAGAAATTGCTAAGAAATTGAAGATTTCCTACACCGGTGTGTACTACTCCCTTCAGAGGACAGCACAAACAGGCTCTAACAGGTACTATTTAATGAAGATGCCAGTTGGGGACCTGTGAGGCGTCTGTTTCTCAAACTAGAGACTCTAATGTACTTATCTTCTTGCTCAGTTGTGCAACGCGGCCTCCCACTTCTTTTTCTACTCTGGTTAGAGCCTGTTTGTGCTGTCCTCCGAAGGGAGTAGTACACACCGGTGTAGGAAATCTTCAATTTCTTAGCAATTTCTCGCATGGAATAGCCTTCATTTCTAAGAACAAGAATAGACTGTCGAGTTTCAGATGAAAGTTCTCTTTTTCTGGCCATTTTGAGCGTTTAATTGACCCCACAAATGTGATGCTCCAGAAACTCAATCTGCTCAAAGAAGTGCCCATCCAACCAATCCAACTTGTGGGAGCTGCTTCTGGAAGCGTGGGGTGCAATTTCTCCAGATTACCTCAACAAATTAACAGCTAGAATGCCAAAGGTCTGCAATGCTGTAATTGCTGCAAACGGAGGATTCTTTGACGAAAGCAAAGTTTGATGTAAAAAAAATCTTATTTCAAATACAAATCATTATTTCTAACCTTGTCAATGTCTTGACTCTATTTTCTATTCATTTCACAACATATGGTGGTGAATAAGTGTGACTTTTCATGGAAAACACAAAATTGTTTGGGTGATCCCAAACTTTTGAACGGTAGTGTATATATATATATATATATATATATATATATATATATATATATATATATATATATATATATATATATATATATAATTTAATTATTTTTTGCAAATCAAAATTATGCCGGCACGATGGCGCAGTGGTTAGTGTGGTCACTTCACAGCAAGAAGGTCCTGGGTTCGAGCCCCATGGTAGTCCAACTTTGGGGGTCATCCTGGGTCCTCCTCTGTGTGGAGTTTTCATGTTCTCCCCGTGCTTGCATGGGTTTCCTCCGGGGGCTCTGGTTTCCTGTCACAGTCCAAAGACATGGAAATCAGGTTAATCGGCCGTACTAAATTGTCTTGAGGTGTGAATGTGTGTGTGTGTGTGTGTGTGTGTGTGTGTGTGGGGGGGGGGGCCCTGAGATGGCCTGGCGGCCTGTCCAGGGTATCATCTCCCCGCCTGCTGCCCCATGACTGCTGGGATAGGCAGCATCCCCATGACCCTGAGAGTAGGATAAGCGGTTTGGATAATGGATGGATGGAAAACAAAATGACAATTCCCTCAAATTTCATCCCAAAACATAAATGAGCAAAAACAAAGTAAAACAAGAAAACAAGGTGAGAGCAGATCTTGGACCAAAAAAAGCTACTCACAACTAGCAAAGCTGCAGGGACAGGTCAGTTTGCAGAGGTCTGTGTACATACCATGTGTCCTATAGGTCCTCTATCTCTCAGGCCCGCTGCAGAGTCACAGACAGGCCTCTCCCGACCTGCCCCGCTCTGTGGGCCGGTGTTTGCTTTTGTCTGTCTGAGACAAAATTGTGCAGCTCATTACAAATCCCAGAGGTAATCTGAGTCTTAATTGAATGAAATTCCTGGTGTGAAGGGCTAACAGGATTACTAGATGTGGGGATGTGAGGGAACGGGGCACCCAGCGTGGTCAGCCGGAGGATTACACCGACTACATTGTGTCTGAATCTGAGGGGAGGAACTCATGCGGGTTTACTCGGTCAACAGAGCAAAAGAGAGGGTGCCGACTGACGTTTCCTCTTCAAGAACTGACAAAACTCACTTTTATTTGCTGTTTCAGGGTGGCTTTTACTCTTCTTTGAAACCAATATACAACTAGCTCTGAAGGCAGCCATAGAAAAACCCTGGTGGGCCATGGTAGTTTTATTTCCTCTCTCTCACATTCACATCACACACACACACGGACAATTTAGTACGGCCGATTCACCTGACCTGCACGTCTTTGGACTGTGGGAGGAAACCCACACAGACAGGGGGAGAACATGCAAACTCCACACAGAGGACGACCCCCAAGGGTGGACTATCCTGGGCCTCAAACCCAGGACCTTCTTGCTGTGAGGCGACCGCGCTAACCACTGTGCCACCATGCCGCCAGTTTTGCACCCATATTTCTGCTTTTGCAAATTTTCAAGTGTGACGTTTACCATCTCAGTTGATACCCCCCCTCCCCCATTACTGTTTATGCCGACATTATCTATCAGAACACCTCTGGCATTTATCTTAGTCCCCATAACTAAGGTTGTGTATGATTCTGTATGTAGATTTGTTTTGAGGCGGCTATATAGACTCACCATTGTTTCCTATATGAACACCTTAATTGGTTGCAGGTTAAATCTAGAAGACAATATCACTGGGTTCAATTCATCTTCAGATGTATTCACTTTAATTGTATGTGAGACAGTTTTTTAGCTCCATGTAGATCTTCATATCCACTCAGACATGATTTCAATATCCCCCCCCTTTTTTTTTTTTGTTCCTCTGAATTTTCCAAGAAGTCGGACACAGATCATTCCAATACAAAGTTCCAGCCGACGGGAATAATCTTCCTTTGTTTCTGAGATCTGTTTCCTCTTTCCGCTGCTTCATCTTTGTTTTTCTTATCTTGAAACAACCGTTTATGATTTTAATTTGTGTGTACTTACAATTTTCATTTTATTTGTAGCACAAATAAACGGAAGACAACCCGCTTCAGTTGCTCTTTACGCTGATGTAATTGATTTATTATCTGGGTCACTGGTTCCTGTTTGTCTTGTATAACTTCTGACGGATGGGGATGAGCCAGTTGTCTGTAGTATCTGTGTACTGGCAGTGTTTATTTGCTATATAATGCTGTTTTTGTTTGTATGTGTTTTATAATTTTGTATTTGTGTCTATAGGACCTCTTGAAAAGGAGATGCTACATGTCAAGGGGCTATCCTTTCAATAAATTCAAATAATCAAATCATTTCTGAAATGTCACCGGAATTGGAGGAATTTCATTAGCTGATTGCATTTTCCTGTCTGTTGCAAATGCAGTATTTTTGGTAACACTTTGGTATGGGGAACATAAAAAAAACTTAATTACTAGTGAATTAGTAATGATCAAGGTGTCACTTTAGTATGGGGAACATATTCTAAGTAACAAAAACTTAATTTACAGTAATTTAACACTATGAACACTTGTAGTTTTGTGTTTTGTTATGTAAGAACAGACCATATTCATTAAGTGTTAGTAAGGGAGAATAACTCTTCTTGTGGTACTACCACCTTATAAAGGCCATACTAAGCAAAGCATATTGAGATGGTACTACTGATAAGCAATAATTCTGAGGTTATAGAGGGAAAACTCATAGTTAATGGCTTACTGGTTGTATAATAAGGCCATGCAGAATAAGGCATTAATGAGTACGTAATAATGACCAATTAAGAGCCAATATGTTGCTAATTTGCATGCTAATAAGCACCTAATTAATGGTGACTACGTTCCCCATACTAAAGTGTTACCATATTTTTTTTATTTTTATTTTTGCAAATCAGAAACCAAGAACTTTGCACATGTATATTGTGTATGTGACAGGCTGAGAGCATCGTTTAAGTCTCTGGAAACAGGAAATTGTTGAGAGAAGGAGAACAAGTAATGGATGACTGTGACGAGACCTGCCGTCCATTGTTCTTTGAAGGAAGGCATACATGGATATACACGATATCCTGATATATATCTCCTCTCAGCCACGTATTTACCTCCGACTCAGTAACCTGGAAACAATGGACATCAATACACCAATGAGTCCTTTGTTTCATCGATGGCATCCATCATTTGTCCTGGATGACCATTTGTAACAATTCAATCACTTGCTCATTACAATAATATTGTAATATTTCATATGCAATATTTAAATTCAGGAAATTGCTTGATGGAATTTTCCCCAAGAGCCATTTGTTAATCAATCATAATTTATGCAAACTAACAAACCTGACCTAAAAAAAAGCAGTGCTGAATTAACAGCACATGACGTTCCCCATATCTATCTATCTATCTATCTATCTATCTATCTATCTATCTATCTATCTATCTATCTATCTATCTATCTATCTATCTATCTATCTATCTATCTATCTATCTATCTATCTATCTATATATCTATCTATCTATCTATCTATCTATCTATCTATCTATCTAGCCAGCTAGCTAGCTAGCTAGCTTTACTGTATGTATTATATATAATTTATAATGCATACATGCTCTAAAGGTACATAGATAGATATATATGTGTATATGAATGCTTTTAAGTATATCTGCCAGGTGGACACAGTGCCCATATCCATTAGGATTTTCTATACGGCTATGGGAGGATTTTCTGTTCGGAGCATATCAGGAGCAACAGACCACTTTCTCCCTTCCTGTATGTGCTGGCAGTCTTTTCCATTTCCCCAAGTCCATGAACCAGACTCAAGGAAATGAAAACAACGAGCCACTTCATTCACTCACCTCCACCAACTCAGCGCCTCAAACAGGAAGCTGTAGCTGAAACACTAATGCTGTATTCATCCTCATGTGATTGCATGGGCACAATGTCCACCCCTGTCATTGAACCGATGCTCAGCGATAAAGGGGGAAGGGTTAGGTAAATATGCATAGACAAAGGTAGTGGTGGGGCTTGGCCAACATCAGAGACTCCAGTACAAAGCTCCACAAACTCTCCATAGTATGAGGGACATTCTTTGACTGCCCTGTGATGGCCTGGCAGCCTGTCCAGGGTGTCTCCCCGCCTGCTGCCCAATGACCGCTGGAATAGGCTCCAGCATCCCCTTGACCCTGAGAGCAGGATAAGCGGTTAAGACAATGGATGGACATTCTTAGACTTTGAGACGAGGGAGAAACCCTTTGAACTGACACGGTGAGACCTGGACTACAGGGACCGACTGGGAGGATGACGGGCATGACAGCATCCAGTAGTAAAGAAGGGATGCACACATCTGGGGGCAACTATTTCACCCACTGCAAGGTCAGATACTGGGAGGAGGAGGTGGGATTTCCGCACTGTGTTGCAAAACTAACTCACCTGGTGTCTGGTTTGGTCTCATTGTTCGAGGAGTCCAGCTCCACGTAGCTGTCGTCTTGGGCTCATCTATCAACCATGTCCTGGTTGATAGATGGGACTCCCCCCTCCCTTTTCGCCCCCAATTGTACTTGGCCAATTACCCCACTCTTCTGAGTCGTCCCGGTCGCTGCTCCACCTCCTCTGCCGATCCGGGGAGGGCTGCAGACTACCACGTGCCTCCTCCGATACATGTGGAGTCGCCAGCCGCTTCTTTTCACCTGACAGTGAGGAGTTTCGCCAGGGGGAACGTAGCGCGTGGGAGGATCACACTATCCCCCCCAGTTCCCCCCCCTCCCCGAACAGGCGCCCTGTTCGACCAGAGGAGGCGCTAGTGCCGCGACCAGGACACATACCCACATGGTTTCCCACCCGCACACGGCCAATTGTGTCTGTAGGGACGCTCGACCAAGCCGGAGGTAACACGGGGATTCGAACCGGCGATCCCCATGTTGGTAGGCAACGGGATAGACCGCTACACTACCCAGACGCCCCCCCCCCCAGGAACTGTATTCTTGATACGTATTTAATTCGTAAGTATTTTCATTGTTATACAGTACCTGTATTTTTTGTGAGCTGCTTGTTGGACTTGTGAGATTAGGTCAAATCAAGATTTTAAACACTCAACATCTTTTCACATGGGTTTGAAAGTACACCGAGGAACTGGCTAAAAGTATATTCTCACCAATGGGAATCACAGTAGTTTCACTGAACCAAGGGAGTCTGCAGATGAACCACTGAGGTCCATTTTCAGTTTTGGGAGAAATGAGTCTTTCAGAAGTCATGAGGTAAAGAGTGTCCCACTGCGATGACAGACAGCAGAGCTTGTGTACTCTGCAGTATCATTCACACATAATGGGTGCCGGAGCTGAACAGATCGACTACACAGCTCCACCAACAGCAGGTCCTTCGTCTCAAGGCTTGGGCTGTGTAGTTGTTTTTCCGTGACTTGCAGATAAAACAGAACAATAAGAGAAAAAAAAATTCACAGCCAATTTGAGCCAATTAGGAGTCCTGTCAGTCAGCCGCCACCATAGCGTGAACTTAAACACTGGTCATATAAAGGGGCTGATATGATCCCTCCAACACACAAACATCTTTCCAGACAAACTCTCGGGTTCGCAGGCTGTTGTCTGGCCCTCCGTCCTGTAAACATCACACGCACACCTCATTTGATGCTGACCCCCCCCCTCCCAATCAGGACGCCTCATCCGGGAGGCCTCCATTCATATAAACAAGCCTTTTCTTCTTCTTCTGGGCACTGGATCTTTCACACACGCCACCACGCCACCAGAGAAGGTTTTACAAGGGACAATAAGCTCAGCAGACATTATTAGTTTCCTGACCCCCCCCCCCCCCCCGTGACATGCTTGGTTCTGGGGCATTCTGTTCATGGCTTGTAGTCTAAGCTTGTTCATATTCAGTTCTGGACTTGCAAAGGCGCAACTTGTTGGGTTTGCTTGTGTTCGACACTCGACTCCCTGGAGCTCCAAGCCCATTGGACATGCATACTCCCTATAGCTAAAATAAGCACGTTTCAGGGTGTTTTTGCAGAATCAAGCATTGTTAACTCTGCGCTGTTAAGCTCGGAGACGTATCAAAGCCAAAAAAAAAAACAGGCATGTTTGCAAGCACATTTTGAGTAGAGGTTGCATGTCTGCATGTTTTCAGAAGACATGCGCGTTAGGGTTAATACTCCTGTCTGTGCCCCTGAGCAAGGCAACGGAAAGAAGAACTGGAGTTGGTCCCCGGGCGCTGCAGCTGCCCACTGCTCCTGTACAACAGGATGGGTTAAATGCAGAAGACAAATGTCATCGTAACCTACAATGACAAAAATAAAGCGGCTTTCTTCTCCTCCACCGTCGTGGCAGAGGGAGTCGGTCAGTGAGCCTACTCCTTCATGAGAAGTCCACTTTCCCTTCCCTGTGCTCGGGTTCCTTATGCGCTCATTAGCGGGTCAGGAGGTGTTGGCCAACAGAGCGTGCAGCCTGCTGTGAAGGAGGAAGAAACATTCCAGTGAGGAGAGAGCCATGTTGGAGCCGTCTGCCCCCGTGCACTCCGCCGACTCCCCTACATGCTCAGGCAATAGTGTCCCCTCCAGGTTTTGGTCAATGAACTAATACAGATGAGCGGATGTGGTCCCAAGTGGAAACCTCACACAGGCTATGTCTCACTGTAGTTAAGCAGACGCAGGAGAGGCAGTCCTCCCGCTCCGTTTGCCAGGAGGAGAGTGGGTTTCCCAATCACCGTGCAGAAGGCCTGCGAGCAAAACATGTACGCTTTTCCATAAGTTTGCACACAAACTCAGAAAACACGTTTCTCTGGCCTCACTTAAAGGTGATCAATTGGAAAAACGATTGCGCTTCTTCGCCCTCAACTAATTCAAATTTTCATGCATAAAGTGGTATAAATTGGGTTTTGCGCAACCCTTAACCATACGGAACTGACTTAAATGTGCCACGGGGGTATGCACCCACACCACTTAGAGGAGGGCATATCAGACAACGGATTGAAGCATTTAATTTGGGATTGCATTACAAAACAACCGTGATAAATTATGCGGCAAGTAATTCAGGCTTCAGTCTGAGAGCCTGATTAGACCCCATCTGCTGTGCTCAGGTCAGACCAGCGTTGGCTAATGAATACTAACTGTACCCCAGAGACTCTCACTGCAACCAGGTCCTGAATAACACAAACACAGTGGAGCCATTTTACATGGTCAACACTCGTGTCCTAAGAGTCCCTCTGCCAGAACGTAAAAAACTGTGTGTGTGTGTGTGTGTGTGTGGGGGGGGGGTTATAGGGCTATCTGAGAAGGAGACCAATAGCAACTGAAAGGTATTTGTATAAACTGTCGTTTTAACAAATTCTTAAACCATCTGTAGGTCATTCACAATGTGTTTTGAGTCACAAAATAAACTTACGAGGTTTTCCTCTTCTTCAACTTTAAAAAGTAAAACAGGGCGTCCGGGTAGCGTAGCGGTCTATTCTGCAGCCTACCAACATGAGGATCGCTGGTTTGAATCCCCATATTACCTCTGGCTTGGTCGAGCGTCCCTACAGACAATTGGCCGTGCCTGCGGGTGGGAAGTCGGATGTGGGCACTAGCGCCTCCTCTGGTCGGTCGGGGCGTCTGTTTTCTGGGGAGGGGGAACTGGGGGGAATAGCGTGATCCTCCCACGCGCTACGTCCCTCTGGCGAAACTTCTCACTGTCAGGTGAAAAGAAGCGGCTGGCGACTCCACATGTATCGGAGGAGACGTGGTAGTCTGCAGCCCTCCTTGGATTGGCAGAGGGGGTGGAACAGCGACCGGGCAGCTCGGAGGAGCGGGGTAATTGGCCAAGTACAATTGGAAGAAAAAGGTGGGGGGGGAATAAAGTAAAAAATACAAAGTAAAACAACTACTGACACTGACATAAGATGATGGAGTTTATTGCATTTCATATAGATCTCTGAAAAAAACTGCCACAAAAATAATCTTTTAAAGCATCTTTCAAAGCATAAGTGCCATTCTGGCCTCTAGACATAAGGGGTCATATGTGATGTATAAACCACTCAGCTGACTGAACCCAGAAGCCGTTCGGTCCTGATTAGATTCTGTAAAGGCAACAAGGAGAGGCCGGGCTCTTTGGCAGAACCTACGCTACCAGACAAACAAACAGCACAACGACTGCTTATTTATGGGCTCGTCAGTTAAAGGTTGATTCGGGTCTAGGTCCGACTTGTTCCTGCACGACAAATTTAATAAAACGCTTAGCAAGTGCCCTTTGACAGATTAAACAACGTACCATTCACATTCGTCGGGGCGCAGTGAGGAAGCAGGAAAGAGAAACTGTCCAGGCGGCCAGCCAGAAATACTTAACTTAATATTTACAAATATTAGATTTCCAAGTTAAAACCTTCAGCCTTGTGTGTTTGGGTAGAATCACAGTTATATCATATGTTATATCATATGATAACAGGGGATTCAACAAATAACATATGTTGTCGTCTGGCTTCTGAATTTAAATATAAAGATAATTTAACGTCGGTCATGGATATTGGCCTGTGTTTTGTAGCGCCGGGCAAAGCTGAACGAGTTGTTTCATGGTCATTTTGGCACCAGTGTCATTCTAGCTGCAAGAATACCCCCAAATGTGGTGTGGTTGTTCCGCACATTTACTAATATTTACCACACAACTCTGTTCATACAGGAACTGACAAAAGGTATATCACATAGCTTTAAACGGCCACTGGGGGTGCTTGTGTTTATGTCTAGTCCCCCTGCAGTTTCTTCATGATAAGGCTGTTTGGTGGTGCATTGGTAAAAACTGTCCCCACAAACACGTGCGTGCCCCACAAAGCATGCTGGATCACTCTGCAGCATCCCAGGTCCTCAATCCGGAAGCCCAGGTGACGGTACCGCTCGTCTGTCTCGAACAAAGGATTGTTGGTGTAAGACCCAAAGAACTGCGGAACAGAGGAAAAGACGGCAAGTTGGTTTTCAGGGAGACACATTCGTGGAGCATGTCCGAGTTTTCAGCGCGCTGAACAGAACCTGCGCAGCTCTCATTAACAGACTGTTTAGAACAAACTGAGCCACACCAGTACTTCTAGCACAGTACGAGTGGGCCTGCCAGAACTTACCGGAGGTTTATTGGTCAACCCACATTTTTTCTGTAAGTGATGGCCTTGGATGTTGAATGCCATTTGTTCATAATCTGAACGCACAAGCCAAATATTAGCATGTCAACAGAATATCACTTACCAGAGTTAATGCCTCAAAAAGACCACATGAAGACACATAATTCTGAGTGTCACATGCAAAGAAACGAAAAACGATTTGGAAAAATCTGAACGGCTTATTAGGTCTGACCTTTGCAGACACACAACAATGGATGGGAGATGGAAAAGAGTCCTACAAGTTTAGAAGTGTTGAAGTGTTGCTTTCAGAGCGGGCAAACGGTATAGAAGTCTTCTGATGAAGGTTTTCTATGCCCAGATATCAATAAAGTCTCACCAGTTACCCAAGAGTGCAGAGTGTGGGCTTAAAGGCTTTGGTTCAGAACTGCCAACAGCTTTTCTGCACCTATATATACAAGGATACTATGTTTACATGACTTACATTTTGCAAAACTAGTCATTCCGTGTGTTTGAAAGAATGATGCACTTTTACTCTTTGAGAGACACGTATGGTGTTTAACGAGTCTCAAAACCCACCGACATAAAAAACAGGCGCGTGCACATGATACGAGTGCACAGAACAGTATCCGTGAGCAGAAAAGCATCCTCGCGGGAGCATTTCTGCTCCGTGTGCACAAATGCCATCCCGAGAGCACGGGGCTGTGACTTCCTCCCTAACGTGCTCGCAACTGCTCCACACTCACTCGCTAAGTTGACTTTTGAGACTTTGGAGGCGGGGATTGGACTGATATCTCCGCTCCTTTGATTGGTCACTTTGAATACTGACCATGATTGTTGATTGGCTGTTTGGTTTGATCACTGACAAAGTCGAAGACAGGCACCTAAAGAGAACATCCATTTTCACTGGGCTATCAAGTCGGGGCAAGTAAGTCTTACACGAAGGCTTTGTTCAGACTGCAGGCAAATCTGATTTGTTTCTCAAATCGACCTTTAAGACAGACCATCTGCAGTTATCTGCAAGGGATCAGATAAGAATTGTGTGTCCAGACATCACCAACCAAACTGCATGGGTTGCTGCGGTAACGACGTAGGCCCGAGTAACTATATATGCTGGTGACGCAGTTTGCCAATGCGGAAGAAGTGGAGATCTATCACCTCACCCTCCAAACTATCACGTCGTCAAGTCGCGGTGCAGAACTCCTCCACCACACCACACAAACTAGCGACAGATGAGGCTGGTATACATTGCGATGTTCCACGCTGCAGTCATGGCGGGCTTCACTATGCGGTGAGAGGTGTGACGCCATCTGTGTCGCGAGTGACACAAAAGACAGTTTGATATCATCTTTGGGCAGCCAGAGTATCTGGACTGAGACGCATCTGTAGAAATCTGACTGAATAGCATTTCAAACCACCTCCAAATGTCTGATTTGCAAAAATTGCATTTCATGTGGGTTTTTTTTTGCTGTCAAGACCCCCCCCCCCTTTCTCCCCAATTATAGCTGGCCAATTACCCCACTCTCCAAGCTGTCCCAGTCTCTGCTCCATCCCCTCTGCCGATCCGGGGAGGGCTGCAGACTACCACATGCTTCCTCCGATACATGTGGAGTCACCAGCAGCTTCTTTTCACCTGACAGTGAGGAGTTTCGCCAGGGGGACATAGTGTGTGGGAAGATCCCTCCCTCCCCCACAGTTTCCCCTTCCCACCCCCCCGAACAGGTGCTCCGACCAACCAAAGGAGGCGCTTGCGCGACCAGGACACATACCCATATCCGGCTTCCCACCTGCAGAAACAGCCAATTGTGTCTGTAGGGATGCCCGACCAAGCCGGAGGTAACATAGGGATTCGGCTTGGCGATCCACATGTTGGTAGGCAACAGAATAGACCGCTAAGCCACCGGGACACCCTTCTGTCCAGACTTTCTAAAATCAATCTGGATACAATCTGGATGTGCCAAAAAAATGGATTTGGGTTGCCAGTCTGAACAAAGCCAAACATTTTAATACTGTTTGAAGGTATTGATTTTGTTTACTGTATGCAGTATTATGCTAGCTATAATAGTATTATAGTGCATACAGTAAACAAAATCAATACTCTGTCAAACAATATTAAAATGGGATCTGTGAAAGATGTTAACTTAGTGTAAGACTTACTTGCTCTGACATGACGGCCCATGAAAATCATTGTTCTCTCAGGCAACTACCTGTCTTCGACCGTGTCAGTGATCAAACCAAACAGCCAAACAAATGTCATGGTCAGTATTCAAAGTGACCAATCAAAGGAGTGGTGACATTAGCCACTGTCTAGTCCATCCCCGCCTCCAAAGTCTCAACAGTCAACTTGACGAGCAGGTGAGTGTTCAGCAGTTGTGAGTTGTGTGTCATTTTGATAGCAGCTAGTTTTAGTCAGAGTAATTCTAACAGCAGATTTAACTTTGTACAAAACAAAACCAAAAAAAAGTTAGGGCCTTGTCACATTGTTTAGAAAGGTGCGATACAAATAAAGTTTATTGTTATTATCATTATTATTTTGAATTGGCTCAAACAGCTTTCAACAGGAAACACTGACCTACACAACATCATGACTGTAATGTCTTACCGCGAGGCCTGATGACGGGTCAATGAAGTCGGCCCAGAAGCCTTCTCTCCAGAGGGCAAAGCAGATCTCCTTGGCTCCAGCGATGAACTGAACCAACAGAACAATGGTCCAAATTAGGCTTGCACAAGTGAGTTTCAATTCTCCATTGTCTTGACTAATAATGCAATGCATTGTAAATTTGTGACATGCTTGCACAACATTAATTATGAATGAGCCAATGCTAAGGCTAGCCATCGCCAACACCCCTCCCAAAAAACCCTGCATTATTTAATGACACGGACCGGAGCAGTTATGGGGCTACCACTGCTGGTGCTGTTCAATGGACATGTGCAGTAAAATGAGTCATATCAAGGGGGTTAATCACACGGTTTGGCCAGTTCCCAGTTGAAGGCATGTTAACCAGACGGTGAGTAATGCACTGCGTCACGGACAAGCTCTTCTCACACACGCACTAGCTGCTCTCACACCAACTTTCCATCAGCTAGTGGCATAGGGAGCGCCAGGGGTTCAAACGTCTGTTTCGATGAAATGGCGCGTAAAAAAAAAAAGAGGAAAAAAAAAGGAGATAAGGTGGTGTAGACAGATGAAAGTACCACTGCTTCATCAAAAAAAAAAAAAAAAAGTTGCATAGCTAAAACGTATTGTCAAACTCAAGTGCCCAGCGTTACATTAGTAAAGCTGCACTGATTTCTGCATTGCAGAGTTTCTGAAAAACCAATTAGTTTGGTTTAACTGAAACAGGTCATGGCTGCATTTTATCTGATACCTCTTCTGAAGATGGGTTTCACCACTGGGCATGTAGCCGACTGTGGTGGCTGTAATTTGAAATTAACTCATGGTGAACCATGAGCTTTGAGAGAACACCACTCAGTGTAATAACAGACGGTTCCTCCAGGCAGAGAGCAGCCGTCAGCGTGCGTGTGTGTGTGTGTGTGTGTGTGTGTGTGTGTGTGTGTGTGTGTGTGTGTGTGTGTGTGTGTGAACAAGTAGTTCAGAGTTAGAGGAAAGAAGTGAGTGGGAGAAAATAGTTTGCTGTTAGATTTGACTGAATGTTATCTGAACCCCAGCAAACAAAGAGATTTACTACGAACTGCTCACATGCAGGCTTAAAAAATAAATAAATTCAGCCATTTTTGCCAAGTTTTCATTTATAATTTCTTTTTATTTGTGTGTCTGATCATTTTATGTTAATGATCAGTGTCATCATTAAATTGTCATCATCCATCCATCCATTATCCAAATTGCTTATCCTGCTCTCAGGGTCACGGGGATGCTGGAGCCTATTTCAACATTGTCATTGGGTGGTAGGCGAGGAGATACACACATACAACTTGTCATCATTAACTTTGTTAATGATCAGCCTTTAGAGTTTAACGCTCACTTTATTTTGTAGCATTTGCTATTTTTTTGTGCCTTTTTAAAGCACTTTGTAATATCTAAGAGCAAGTAAAACAACAACAACAATACATTATCTTTTCTTGGCTTTATCAAAGGTCACATGTCAAATTGCAAGGAAATGCCTCTCAATGCTGGACCTCAATTAAACTGGAAAGTGGCTTGTTGGGTCAATACTATTTCCCATTTAAAACAAGTGGTTCCTTGAATCTCAAGCTATAGTTTACTGGGGCTGTCTGTATTACAACATCCATTAAAGCAATGCGACGTTAAAGACACAGTCCTGATATTGTATGCCAACTGTGCGTATTGGTTGCATATTTAAGACAGTAGCTAAGGTGCTACAGTAGTGATGGTGACCCTTTGACTATCTGGATGCTGAATATCTCTCAAGGATTTACACACCAAACACCAATATTGTGTTACAGGTATCACCATCGATGACAGCGGGTTAAAAAAAAGAGACATTCTTGAGGACTGTATCTTTAAAGACTAAAAAGCTGCACTTCGTTCAGTTTTAAAATAAATGTTTCGAGTTCTCTGAAAAGTACCTGGTGCTAAAATTATCATTATTAACTTCAAAACATGGTGTATTTACCTTTGAAAATTGGGGAGAATTTTTTTAGACCGGACTAATACTGCAACATCCTTCAAAGCATCCATTTCAAATCTACCGACAATCTCAAGAAACAGACTCACTTTGTCCAGCATCTCCTCTCTCTCTACTTCCACGGCCTCACTCCATCCTGTCATGTCATTCTGGGTCTTTTGGGTAACTGTTACAACCATCATGTCATTAGATGGTGCTTCAGGAAACATGGACTGAAAATCTGTTGGATGGAATAAACATACACTACCGTTCAAAAGTTTGGGATCACATTGAAATGTCCATATTTTTGAAGGAAAAGCACTGTACTGTTCAATGAAGATAACTTTAAACTAGTCTTAACTTTAAAGAAATACACTCTATACATCGCTAATGTGGTAAATGACTATTCTAGTTGCAAATGTCTGGTTTTTGGTGCAATATCTACATAGGTGTATAGAGGCCCATTTCAAGCAACTATCACTCCAGTGTTCTAATGGTACAATGTGTTTGCTCATTGGCTCAGAAGGCTAATTGATGATTAGAAAACCCTTGTGCAATCATGTTCACACATCTGAAAACAGTTTAGCTCGTTACAGAAGCTACAAAACTGACCTTCCTTTGAGCAGATTGAGTTTCTGGAGCATCACATTTGTGGGGTCAATTAAACGCTCAAAATGGCCAGAAAAAGAGAACTTTCATCTGAAACTCGACAGTCTATTCTTGTTCTTAGAAATGAAGGCTATTCCATGCGAGAAATTGCTAAGAAATTGAAGATTTCCTACACCGGTGTGTACTACTCCCTTCAGAGGACAGCACAAACAGGCTCTAACCAGAGTAGAAAAAGAAGTGGGAGGCCGCGTTGCACAACTGAGCAAGAAGATAAGTACATTAGAGTCTATAGTTTGAGAAACAGACGCCTCACAGGTCCCCAACTGGCATCTTCATTAAATAGTACCCGCAAAACACCAGTGTCAACATCTACAGTGAAGAGGCGGCTGCGGGATTCTGGGCTTCAGGGCAGAGTGGCAAAGAAAAAGCCATATCTGAGACTGACCAATAAAAGAAAAAGATTAAGATGGGCAAAAGAACACAGACATTGGACAGAGGAAGACTGGAAAAAAGTGTTGTGGACGGATGAATCCAAGTTTGAGGTGTTTGGATCACAAAGAAGAACGTTTGTGAGACGCAGAACAAATGAAAAGATGCTGGAAGAATGCCTGACGCCATCTGTTAAGCATGGTGGAGGTAATGTGATGGTCTGGGGTTGCTTTGGTGCTGGTAAGGTGGGAGATTTGTACAGGGTAAAAGGGATTCGGAATAAGGAAGGCTATCACTCCATTTTGCAACGCCATGCCATAACCAGTGGACAGCGCTTGATTGGAGCCAATTTCATCCTCCAACAGGACAATGACCCAAAACACACCTCCAAATTGTGCAAGAACTATTTAGAGCAGAAGCAGGCAGCTGGTATTCTATCGGTAATGGAGTGGCCAGCGCAGTCACCAGATCTGAACCCCATTGAGCTGTTGTGGGAGCAGCTTGACCGTATGGTACGCAAGAAGTGCCCATCCAACCAATCCAACTTGTGGGAGCTGCTTCTGGAAGCGTGGGGTGCAATTTCTCCAGATTACCTCAACAAATTAACAGCTAGAATGCCAAAGGTCTGCAATGCTGTAATTGCTGCAAATGGAGGATTCTTTGACGAAAGCAAAGTTTGATGTAAAAAAAATCTTATTTCAAATACAAATCATTATTTCTAACCTTGTCAATGTCTTGACTCTATTTTCTATTCATTTCACAACATATGGTGGTGAATAAGTGTGACTTTTCATGGAAAACACAAAATTGTTTGGGTGATCCCAAACTTTTGAACGGTAGTGTAAATGTAAAACGGATGTTAAGACTTCGCACAGTAAAAAGATGCCACTTTCAGTCATCGGCTAGGATTGGATTTGCTCTATTAGGGCTCCCTCTAGTGGACACTAATTGAACTTTGAAAATTGGAATAAGTAAAAATGGTTTGTCAATTTGCAACTTTAAGTTACAGTAACAAAAAGCTAGCCAGACAGAAAATTGGCTGAAGTTATGAAAAAAATTGTAAGTAACTTTAAAAAGTATCAAGTAAACAGTTTTCTTTAAACTGTTTAATAAAAAAAGAAAGATAATAGTGGGACTTAAAACTTGGGGGGAAAAAATACCCAATATGAAACCAAGATGAAATTTTCCATTTGTCAAAGTCAAATTCAAAACACAAAAATAGCAAAATACCAACAAAAAGTTCTGGTTGGGGAACTATTTGAAGAACTAGCAGCCATTCTTTCTGGCACAGAGATTTATTTTTTTTAAAGAGAGTGTGTGTGTGTGTGTGTATATGTTTTGAATTTATCACTTTCATATCTACACGTGCAACTAAAGGCAGTCACATTGCTTTTGTTTCATATGGCCTCTGGAAAATACAGCAGTTATGTGGGAAGCTAAATAATAAGCAGTATGAACGTTGAATGTTGAGACATTTCAAAGTATCACAGAAGTAGAACACCTACCTTTCTTCAGCAGCTCAGGGCAGGACTGTATTGCACACTCCACAAGGGAGTTATCAAAGTACTGCTCCGCTCTGTTGACTTGCTGTGCTGCGGCCGGGCCCTCACTATCCTGAACGAGGAAAAAACAAAAACAAACCAGTGAACATCCTCTGAGAAAACAAGCAAACCCCTCACCATAATAAAACCAGTGATGATTTAGACAAGCAATTCAGTTATCAAATGCTAACAAATGATCCCTCCTCGCTGATATTGCTCTCTAGGGCAGGATACCAATGCCTTCATCAAGCAGCCACTTTGACCATTTTACAGCAAAGTATTACTTTTAGTTGAGAAAAATAAAATTCAAACAGTGTCTGTCTTTGTCTGACAAAGTGTCTAGTA
This sequence comes from Lampris incognitus, assembly GCF_029633865.1. Classification (NCBI taxonomy): domain Eukaryota; kingdom Metazoa; phylum Chordata; class Actinopteri; order Lampriformes; family Lampridae; genus Lampris; species Lampris incognitus. Next base: position 40,748,922 of record NC_079221.1, read on the forward strand.
GAATTAAAAAATGTACAAGTTACAGTTGAACTGTATCAGTGTTTGGTAGGACACTGCCCTAAACTAGCCACTGTGTTAATGATTTATCCTGCACTTAATTAGAGTAAAAATCAACTCTAGATTAGAATTCATAATGTTTTTTGATACTTAGAAAGTTAAATTAATAATGGTTAAAGTTACAATCCTGAGGATCATTGTTTTTGTTTAGCTGACAGACACCGATGGTTATGAAGCGGTAACTGCGGTTACATTTAAGCTCTTTTAAATCCCAGAAAACCATTCAGAGTGAAACAGACTCGCCAGTGCCTTTACCTCAGCCCCATCCCCACAAACTGCCCTAAGACTGGGACATGCCTCAGTGTGGATATGAGTAAATGTCTCTGCGGAAACTGAGGTTGTGGGTAACCGTAGTTCCCAAAGGCTTGTAAGCTTAGCACGTATACATTTTCAAATCTCAGCAGGGCATTGACCGTGTCCAGTGATGATTGTCGAGCAGGGAAGACGACAAAAAAAACTAAACAGTAGTGGGGACAAAGGAGCTAACAGAATACACACACAGAAAGAGCACAGTCCTCTTTCTTGCCTTATTACTGTTCCCAACATTTCCACGGCTATTCCTGTATAATTTGGTGTGGTAAACCAACATTGTTTTCCTAGGGCACAATGTGTGTGCTACATGCAAGTATGTAGGCCTAACATTTGAATATGGGACTTTAAAATGTTATTAAAGCAACTTCAGGTTGTAAAACGTAGCAAAAAAAGAACAGGATGAACAACATAACAATTATCATGACAATGGCAGGCCTGTTTTCCTCTAGTAATGTCTGCACTGCACAGCATGTAGCTCTGAAAGGGCCAATCTCCATGTTCAGTTTGGATCTGCGCTTTGATTTCAGTAAGGCAACAGCGGAGACACAGGTAGGAGGAGACAATGGACAGCAGAATGTGTGGTGTACTCTGGCCTATGAGCAGGAACTCCCTCTCATGGCTGCACATCAGATATCTATATATGACCATATAATTCCTTATTTGAAGTCTGATACTCTTAGTTAAATTATTGTTGGAAAAATAGCCGATTCAAAAGGTAACCCAGTGACTGTGTGCAAGAATACACCGTAGACACATAAGAGGCATTTTCTGTGCTTGGGATCTTGAAATGCACTTACCAAGTTAACTCCATGAGAACACTTTGCATAGGAACAAAAGGACTACTATATTATTATTATACTTACCTGTTGTATTAACTTTTTATTGTGTACCCTGCTTTGTTTTGATTTTATGCTGTCTGATACAGTGCTTCTTGGTTTTTTACTGTGTTCTGTAAGGTGTCCTTGAGTGCTCTGAAAGGCGCCCACAAATAAAATGTATTATTATTATTATTATTACAGAAAAACGCCCCTGGTCTAGTATCTCAAAATGTTTACTTATTGCTTTTGCAATTGCATTAAGACTGGGACATTCTTAACACAGTTTTGGTCCACTCTGCTATATATTCTTATCCTCATCTCTCATCATTTACGCCTGATCACCTGTGATACATCAGCGGGTGCACCCCAGTCTTGGGGAATTGCTGATGTTGGCATACACTTATGCATACATCAGTGTCAATGTATCGTACACACTCGCAAACGGAAGTTTGTGCATAGAGCTAATGTCATTCTTCTACATTTAGTTTCTAGGTTGAATAAGTAATCTACCAGATTACAAGCCATCATATTAGGTAACCACAGTGATCCAAATATTTCTGGATGAGCTATTGTCTTAAATATGTAAGTAATCAGAAGTATCAAAAAAAGACATTTGTTTGCAAGTAACACTTCAGGATTGTAACTAACAAATATTATTAACTAAAGGAAGAAACACAAGATAACCAGACAAACTCTGATGACTAACTCAGAGAAACAAGTTTAAACCAAAACAGAACTACCAAAAAGCAAAGAAGAAACACATGGCACTTAATCTGAGTTTGTTTTTACTTCTGCTGTTCAATGCTGCTCTATTATTGTTCTCAGTAAATTTTTATTACTATACTTACGTGAAATTCTCCAATAAACTGGGCCATTATGAACTCATGTCTCTCACTACTGGAGGGAGCAGACAATATGTCGGGGATTACGTTGGGGGGTGTGATTTTCTTTTGTTCTGCCATTCCTTCCAAGTGGTGGTCAAAACCAATGTTACCCGGCAGCTGGAACCGCTGGTCTTGAGGTCCAAACGGTCCCATATTCTCGTCGGGCCACACTGTACTTGGGCCTGAACAAAGGAATCAAGTTGTGCTGAGTTGCAAAAAAATCATTGACATCATCATGCATTAGAATTAGAAGTTCTCTATACTCAAAGGCAAAGGGCCAAATAATGTGCAATTTGTACCCTCACAGGACTACCAAAAATCATCGACCACAAAATTCAGACCCAGAGTAAACCATCTACGTAACTACACATGAGCTTTGTGTTTGAATTTTGTGTGACATTACCTGTGTCAGGGGTAGCGATGGCTACATGGGGCTCATCGGACCCAGAAGACCCAGCAGCAGAAAAGGCCCTGGCTCCAGTGATGCGGCGTACTAGAACATGAAGCCCAGGCAGGTAGGTCACCAGCCTGGCTCTGCTGCAGAGCACCTGTGGAGGAGACGAAGAAAATCTTCAGAGCTTTCCCTTTGGTACCCACGCTCACTATTTTATCACATGTCTTCCAACTTCCTCCCTCTCCCTCCTCCTCTCACAAATGTGACCTACACAACGCTTAGATCCGACTAATAGATGCTTTCAGGGTTTTTATTTCATACATCTTTCTCTTTATTTCAAACACACACACACACACACACACACACACACACACACACACACACACATTCTCTCTCTCTCTCTCTCTCTCTCTCACACACACACACACACACACACACACACACACACACACACACACACACACACACATTCTCTCTCTCTCTCTCTTTCTCTCTCTCTCTCTCACACACACACACACACACACACACACACACACACACACACATCTCCACCACTCACTGTGGAACTTACACTGGCCATCCTATCCGGCCTCTGTTGTCCTCTTCGGTCCACTTGTGTCTGAAAATAGTGATGCAATAAGCCTGGGTGAATCCCTTAAAGAAAGCTTTACTTACTCTAAGAAGGGAAACGAAAAACAACAATTAACAAAACGTGAACGTTTCGAAGATGACGACTGTCCTAAAACGCCAACTCGGTCTGGCAAGCTAGCTGTGAGCTATCTCCTCCTAACCTGGCGCTGGCTAGCTAAGTAGCAACGGCAGCAAGCAGGCATCATTACCCGACAGGATGAGTAAGTTAATCAACGGTTCATTTGTCGTGCTGAACCTTCCGAATTATTTGCCTGCCTTACACGTTGTATGTGATAACATCCCGGTTAGGAAGACGGTGTTAATTCAAAGTTTTTAATTGACCTGGCTACCGCAGCGATATTCACCTTGTGGGTTTCTCAAGCGCGGCTCCTGACGGAAGCTTTGGAGGGACAAACTTCCCCCCCTTTGCGTCGCATGGGCAATTCAAAACAATACTTTATTATTGCCGCTAGATGGCAATATAGTGCCACGTTTGACTTGACACACCTTGAGTAGTGCCGGACCACAAACGTGCAAAATACAACCTCCCAATTCAATCTTTACTGTTAGCTCTTTGATATTATAAGTAGTCGGCATATTGCAGAGAAAGAATACATCTAAAATAATCTGATATTAATAATCTGATCTGATATTCCAACAGCCTGATCAAAGACGTTATCCGTTGAATACTGAAAAAAGTATGCCACGCTCTTATAGAACGTTCCTGTATAGTCTCTGTCTGATACATGTTCCTGCATCTGAATAGTCTCTCTCTCTCTCTCTCTCTCTCTCTCTCTCTCTCTCTCTCTCTCTCTCTCTCTCTCTCTCTCTCTCTCTCTCTCTCTCTCTCTCTCTCTCTCTCTCTCTCTCTCTCTCTCTCTCTCTCTCTCTCTCTCTCTCTCTCTCTCTATGCGTGTGTGCGTGTGTGTGTGTGTGAGTGTGTGAGATTTAGACTCTATATAGGAACTTCAGCAAGCATTTCTGTCTGCTGCTCCCATGAGATCACTAATGATCCAGTGAGAGAGGGCATCAACGTGGGGCTGACTTCAGCATCAGCGTCAACATCTCTCTCTCGTCCTCGCTCTCTCTCTCTTTCACTCTCTCTCTCTTTCACAATAGAACTTCCTCACCTTGAGCAACATGAATCCTCAATGGGCCAACAAGTTGAAGGACATCTTCTGTCATTCTTTAGAAGCTATTCTTTGTGGACCATGAGGATTCATTTTCTACAATGAATGATTATCTTCTTGCGGAATCACGTTAAGATTTAGCATTTAGACACCAGGCAGTCTGGAAGACTGATTATCTCAGGTGTGATGTCATTACAGTTATAGCTTATGTGTTTTGGCCCAGTGTCTTCCAATCCAATTACTCGTAGAAAAACATTGTGCTCTACCTCACGTGACTTAGTTTTCTGTGTGTTCAGCAAATATACATAAAACATCATGGAAAAACAAGCAACTGTGTCTTGAGCAAAAAAAAAAAAAAGAAAGAAAAAGGTCTCCATGTGTGACTAATGCAGTGGAGTCTGTTCTTGTGCCATGTCAACCTCCTGTGGGTTATAAATAGATGCCACTAGTTAATTACACCGAGCAATTGTTGTGCTCCACACATTGACAGAATCATAGAGTGCCAGAAACTGTCAGAAGATGACATCATTTGACTGTTTCAAAGCTCCGCCATGCTCCCCCTCGGACCGAGCAAACAGCTAAAAACATTGCACAATCACAATGCCTGCAATGTGGAACCTAACAAAATGGAGCTTTGTTTAGGCCTGGACATTTGAGTCTGCCCCAACTCAAACCCAAAACCTTTTCTTTCGAAGTCAGATTGTGCATATACCCAATTGAATCCTGGAGTGATAAACGATTAACAATCACATTATTTCTGAATTCAGATCTGACCCAAATCTACATAACTTTGCCTAGAATCTGTGAGTGTCAACTTTCAGGTAATGTTATTGTTCATAGTATATGGCCCTCAGAGCTCGGACATAAGCAATGTATGCAACCAGAAATCTATCTGTGTGATTGTGTATTTCATGTCAACAATCGGGCGGCATGGTGGTGCAGTGGTTAGCACGGTTGCCTCACAGCAAGAAGGTCCTGGGTTCGAACCCCGGGGTAGTCCAACCTTGGTGGGTCGTCCCGGGTCGCCCTCTGTGTGGAGTTTGCATGTTCTCCTCGTGTCTGCGTGGGTTTCCTCCTGGTGCTCAGGTTTACTCCCACAGTCCAAAGACATGTAGGTCAGGTGAATCAGCCATACTAAATTGTCCCTAGGTGTGTGTGTGTGTGTGTGTGTGTGTGTGTGTGTGTGTTTGTGTGTGTGTGGGCTCTGTGATGGCCTGGCTGTCTGTCTCCCTGCCTGATGCCCAGTCACTGCTGGGATAGGCTCCAGCATCCCTGCTACCCTACTTAGGATAAGCGGTTTGGGTAATGGATGGATGGATGTCAACAATCAGCATGCTCTACACACTGCCTTTAGATATAGTGGTGCGGTTCATACAGTGAATAGTAAAACACTGCAGTGCCTATGGAACACGACACACACACGCGCACAATAAAACCCATCAAGGCCTGTTCATTATATTATATGTGCGTATTTACTGATGCCAAATCTATGATGATTGCTTTAAGCCAAGCAGGTAAACAGCAGACTGCGTGCAGTAATACCGCAGGATGGAGAGTGGGCCGTTCTCAGCCTAGTGCACCAAACACTTTGTCATCTTTGTGTTTTGTTAGTCTCTGCTGAATGTCATCATTAAAACATGGGCCGCAGCGGCGGCGGCTCGTTTTCAGTTTTCATGCACAGCGGCGTGATAAAAATGTGTTTTCGTAAATTTTCCGCCATTAACTGGCGGTATTTCACGAGAGGTGTGAAACCTATGGCCCTCAGCAGATGCCTCGCAATCTGTTATTCAAAGAGCGTGCTTTCAAATGACAGCCTGGTCTCCATAAATGCAAAACAATCCGCAAATTCTTCGTCCGTCCGGAGAGTCGATGGCCATATTCTAACAATTAGTATGGTTTTAGTTGAGTGCAGCGTGGTATTTTAACAGTCTTGGCAGGGAGCAATCTTTTTCATTCAATTAGCAGCGAGAGTGGGCGAGATGACGCAGATTTACTTTTGTGTTTTGTCCAGACCGAGAAACGCCTCGGCCTCGGGGACCTTCGTCGTTCCGGGTGGGAGAGAGAGAGAGAGAGAGAGCGCTCGCGACGTGCCTCTGCTCACTAATCCCAAATGAAAACTCGCATGCTGATGCTTCCCACTGACGGGCGTTAGACTGCCGGAGACCCAGAAGAAGGCTTTTAGTTAGAAGTTTGGCTCGTGACAAGGCACTTGGCTGGTTGATGGGGAGAGCACACGCTTGTGTATTTTTAGAGAGTGAAGAAAGACAGGAACCGTCAAGTACGACATGTTGCTGAAAGAATGTTCCGATGCGCTCGGAAAAAAAAAGAAAGAAGAAGAAAGAAACCGGTTCAACGCTTTTCAACGGCGCGCTCAACCTTTCTGACTCCATCTGTGAATAGCTCAATTTATGGCATTTGTTAGTCATTCCTTAACGAACCTGAACTTTTCCCATCGGTGGTATCTCCGGCGGTGGTTGGTGACAGTTGACTGCAGCAATTACTGGCAATATTTGTCTTAATGAATTCACTTAGTACGCGTTAAAGTAGAGCGCCGTGTTTTTTCCCCGAGTATAAATTAGCCGCAAGGCCTCTGCAGTAGTGACCCATAATCGCTGTCATGCTATTAACACCGGCCTCGTTTGTAGAAAAGCAACTCTGTGGTTGCGTAAGCAAGTCAGCGTTAAAATCCCCAGTGTTGCCGTTGTTTGGGGAATAGAAACTGAGGTAGAGGAGGAAAGGCTTTTTTTTCTTTTCTGCATCGGGGGACAGGGGTATAAAATAAAATTATTCATCAACATAACAATCAGGTGGCTAAAAATCAAATAAAGGATCATCAGGGGCGTCCGGGTAGCGTAGCGGTCTATTCTGTGGCCTACCAATAATGGGGATAGTCGGTTTGAATCCCCCTGTTACCTCCGGCTTGGCCGGGCGTCCCTACAGACACAAGCCGGATGTGGGTATGTGTCCTGGTCGCTGCACTAGCGCCTCCTCTGGTCGGTTGGGGCGCCTGTTCGGGGGGGGGGGGGACTGGGGGGAATAGCGTGATCCTCCCACGCGCTACGTCCCCCTGGTGAAACTCCTCACTGTCAGGTGAAAAGAAGCAGCCGGCGACTCCGCATGTATGGGAGGAGGCATGTGGTAGTCTGCAGCCCTCCCCGGATCGGCAGAGGGGGCGGAGTAGTGACCGGGACAACTTGGCAGAGTAGGGTAATTGCCCAAGTACAGTTGGGGGGGGGGGGAAATCCCCCCAAAAAAGAAGGGTCACCAGCTTATCGCCCCTCGCCACCTGCTGTAATAGTTTAGACGGCCTCTTGTGGAGGTGAACGCAGATTGATTTTTAGCCGGGGCATGAAAACACCCCCCCCCCCCCTCCGACTTAAGACAACATGGGCCAGCTGCTAAAGTCGATGGTTTGATATTTACGGCCTCCGACCAGTTGGCCAGTACGGCACAACGACTACGTGGCGAGATGAAATCAATAAAGGTAAAAATCCCATTTCCGCGGGTGTTTGGAGGTCATTTTTCCGACTGCTAGCCCGGTGAAAGCAGGACAGATGTGTATCGGGCAGCCGTGGCAGCCGTGTGTCAGCTTGGCTCTTCGGGTGAGTTGGGCGGCGAGGCCGAGAACGCCAGAGACAATTAGATAGATAGCCCAGGCAATCTCTCCGTGGGCGATAGCATCTCACTTTTACCACCCATCAGTTAAGTCTGCGTAGCCCCTGAAACCCAGGGCTATTTTCAGCGGCGCGTCGAGGGATCTTGTGGGATTACTGGATCAATAGCCCGTGTCTGGATTTTTATTCCTGACTTGATTAACTCGATAGATAGAAGACCCCCGAATCAAAGCTAATTGCTGGCCTGACCTCTAATCTGATGCTTGAGAGAACATTTGCCATGGACGGAGAGAGTGAAAAGCAAACCAGAAAGCCAATTTACCATGGCGGAGATGAGCGTAGACGACAGACACATGCGCAATAAGGCTTTCCAGGACCATGCACATGAATTGTCTTTTTTTCCTGGATTTCCCTTTTTCTCCTCAGTTGTACTTGGCCAATTACCCCACTCTTCCGAGCCGTCCCGGTCGCTGCTCCACCCCCTCCGCCGATCCGGGGAGGGCCCCAGACTACCACATGCCTCCTCCATACATGTGGAGTCGCCAGCTGCTTCTTTTCACCTGACAGTGAGGAGTTTCGCCAGGGGGTCGTAGCGCGTAGCAGTTCCCCCTCCCCCCAAACAGGAGCCCCGACCGACCAGGACACAAACCCACATGCGGCTTCCCACCCGCAGACACGGCCAATTGTGTCAGTAGGGACGCCCGACCAAGCCGGAGGCAACACGGGGATTCGAACCGGCGACAGCCGTGTTGGTAGGCCACAGAATAGACCGCCACGCCACCCGGACACCCCTAGAAATGACCTTTTTACTGCAATCTCAACAGTTGAGAAAATGTTACCATGCATTTTTCCACAGATAAAGCCATTGAGCACCTCGTAATATTGTTTAATAAGACTAATTAAGCAGTAAAGTGAGGCCACCTGGTTAATCGATTCTGTGTAGGATGGTGTTCAGCGTTGCATCGCGTCCTCTTTCTGCAGGGTGCTCCGTCGTCTTGTCCAGTAAATATGTAGATGCACCACAACAGCCGACGATACTCCACTCCTCTTCAGCAGGGAGCTGATGTGTCATCCCCAACACCTTCCCCTTGTCCACTCTTTTAGCCACGAGCCATGACATAGCGTATGCGTCTCGGGGGGAGCGAGACACCTCTCTTGACTCTGCAATTACGCGTGAGTCACCCGCCGAGAGGGTGCACGGGTGCAGATTAAAAAACACAAGGGTTTTGGAGTCCCTACCTAATATATGTACATATATTATGTGATTTGCCATGACAGCATGTTCTGAGTATTTACGCTGGGTTTCACAATGATTTTAATGGACGTCACAGCATCGACATGAGATCCCACCTCCACCACCCCCACCCCCACCCCGGGGGGGGGCCAAAATGTTGTTTTTCTCCATAAGAACATTGAATCATGTTTCAACTCATCAACCGTAGTTGTTATTTTGTATGACGGCAAATCAAAGCATTACTGAAGCTCCAACAAGCTTCCCTTTGACTCTCTGGGAATATTGATTTTTTGGGGTTTTTTTTTTGTTGTTTGCTTTTACTGTAAAAAAATGTTAGCCATCCAGATCTTGAAGGCCGTACGCTATGAGAATACCGGAGGTTGGTGTCAAAACTCCCTGGCGCTGAAAATCCCCCCAGACGCAAAAGCGTTTGTTGTGATTGAGATAGAAAGAGATATCCTCGACTTATCTGGATTTGCATCAGCGTTGAATGTCGGGCTTTCACTCTTTATTTACCGGTTTTAATGCACACATCCTCTGCAGAATAATAGATTATGAGCCCGTCGTAAGCCTTTCAAAGTAGAGCTCAGATCCTCATGCGCGTGCAACAGGTAATGAGGAGATTTTGGAGAAAAGAGGCCTACCAAAGGAGGCAAAGACAGCCCGTGCAGGAGAAGTCGAAAGAAAGTCTCTGGGCTGTTTGAAACGAGTCTGAATGGCAAAAGGACACTGTTCTCTCGTCTCTGATGAAGACAAGAGCAGCTGCAGGAAGGCAAGCGGCGTATACACACACACACACACACACACACACACACACACACACTCACACACACACACACAAAAACTATATATATATATATTTTTTTTTTGCTATTGGAGCCCAGCAAACGTGAGCAAAAAAAAAAATAGTCAGTTCAGCAGGAAAAAACCCCCACTGAAAGTGGCTTCCCTCCCACAGCACAGTCCTGATGTTGTGTTTTCGCCATGTTACACAATATGTGTTGTGCAAAGCCAACAGTTTCCTCTGGAATGTCAAGATAATATAACAACGGCGTTATTTTCCTCATTCAGCTATAACCGGCTCACATGTTTGGTTTGGGGCGGGCGGGACCTGCAGTGTATCGTTCTGGCTTTAGCTGTGGCCTTCTGAAAGCCAGTTGTCTCAAATTATTAGACAGAGAACAGCACTACAAGCAAGTCTCATTAAGGCTTCACAACTGAACCTCTTTAGTGTCGCCTATTTAAACCAGCATTGAAAGTGTCATCGAGTTCTTCAATGCGAGGCTAGCCACGGACCTGGACAGGAACCCGCTCGCTCGCTCACTATGAGCTGGAGGTAGCGTGAGTTCCCAGCAGAGGGATCATCCCATTTTTCCTTCTACTACGAGCTGCTTGCAAGTCTTTAGGGAAATATGCCTCATGCCTGCTAATCAAATATAGAACAAGTGTACTGAATGCAAATTCACCAAGTCCTTACTCGCTTGGACTCGCTCACAGTAGTCGTTTGCATCTATATATGACTGTGTGTCCTGCTCATGTGGAACGATACTAATCCCCCAGGTGATTACCCGCTCACTTGTCATGTGAACCATAAACGTGCTAATTTGAAGATATCTGCTAGTTATATCTGCAAGCGTGTGTGAATAGTGTGTTTTAATTCACCAAGAGTGCAAGAGATCTCTCAGTTCCATGCAATGGCACTTTTGTTCTTGTCTCCTTTTTAAGACGCAGCGACGATGCGAACATCTGTATCCATTTTAACTTAATTTCCTACCATGTCTGATATGACACTTCAATGTCTGATTTCATACAGTGCAGTCACAGTCAGTCCAGCCCGGCTGAAGTGTTTATAGGACCTCATTGGAACAAGGTTAAATCAAACCACATGTCTTCCCTGTTCAGTTGTCTGCCGCTTGTGATATCCCCTAAAGCACTTGTGAAGCTCTGACAAAATTTTGAGGACTTATTTGTCTTTCCACTTTGTTCTGCCGTGGTCGAAGTTTCACTAAGTGGCTCTAGTGGGGCCCAACAGCATGCGTTAGTTTGTTCAAGCATCATGAGTGATGGTTTGTTTGAGTCACTGATTGACTGTCCGCAGCATAAAACTTCAAAATTTCTGTCTTAAGAAACCTTTATTCCAGTGGGAATTTATTGGGGTCTTGTCTCTTACATCGATTTATGCATTATGCATAACATGATATATACATAAATATACATCCATGCATAACATACATACACACACACACACACACACACACACACACACACACACACGCACACACACAGATTTATCTTTTTTAAGCTGAAGTCTCAGAATTGCATCTCTGCTCTTTGCAGATGATGTGGTTTTGTTGGCTTCATCAGAACATGACCTCCAGCATGCACTGGGGCGGTTTGCAGCTGAGTGTGAAATGGTTGAGATGAGAGTCAGCACCTCCAAGTCTAAAGCCATGGTTCTCTACTGGAAAATGGTGGATTGCTCCCTATGGGTTGGGGATGAGTTGTTGCCTCAAATGAAGGAGTTCAAGTATCTCGGGGTCTTGTTCATGAGTTAGAGTAGGATGGATCAGGAGATTGACAGGCGGATTGGGGCAGCATCAGCACCAATGCGGACGTTGTACCGGACTGTTGTGGTGAAGAGGGAGCTGAGCCGGAAGGCAAAGCTCTAAATTTACCAGTCAATATTCGTTCCAACCCTCACCTATGGTCATGAGCTTTGGGTAGTGACTGAAAAGGTGAGATCGCAGATACAAGTGGTTGAAATGAGTTTCCTCTGTAGGGGGTCTAGGGTCAGCCTTAGAGATAGGGTGAGGAGCTTGGACATCCGGAGGGAGCTCGGAGTAGAGCCACTGCTCCTTTGCATTGAAAGGAGCCAGTTGAGGTGGTTCAGGCATCTGATTAAGATGCCTCCTGGGCACCTTCCTTTGGAGGTTTTCCGGGCACGTCCAGCTGGGAGGAGATCCCGGGGTAGACGCAGAACTTGCTGGAGGGACCACATGTCCAATTTGGCCTGGGAATGCCTTGGGATCCCCCAGGAGGAGCTGGAGGGCATTGCTGGGGAGAGGGACATCTGGAGTGCACTCCCTACTTAGCTTGCTGCCACCGCAACCCGACCCCGGAGAAGCAGCTGATGATGAGATGAGATGAGATGAAGCTGAAGTCACTAAAGCTGTGGTTTGTGAGACACAACCCTACACCCCATAGGACTAGCAGGGTAAAATTTAGTCCACTGCCAAAAATTTCTGACTGGCTTTATTTGTAAATCAGCAATGAAATCTACTTACTAGATCTACTTACTAGATACTTTCGGCCCTTTGTGATGGCCTGGCGGCCTGTCCAGGGTGTCTCCCTGCCTGCCGCCCAATGACTGCTGGGATAGGCTCCAGCATCCCCACGACCCTGAGAGCAGGATAAGCTGTTTGGATTATGGATGGAATGGATGGATCTACTTACTATGTTACAGACCCAGGGAGGAACATGGCTTTTGTGGGCTTCTATGGATTTGACATGTCTCCTGTTGAGTGTAAGTATTTCAACTTGCACTTATACTCAAACATTTCAGTTTATATGAGCCATGTTAACTTTGTACTACAGTAAATTTGTTCTATTCTAACAGTAAATGAGTACTATTAATGGATTAATGCACATAATTCAATTTGGGATTAAAAAAAAAAAGGAAACTCTGACTAAGGGAAAGACACAGGGCCTAAATGTAACTGTGAATTATGTGCCTTTCCAACTGATCCAAACATTTAGAAATGACACTCCAGCTGTAAAAAGATAGGCTTTCGTGTTGGCTCTCACTTGTGTCCAGTGACCACGTCTGTTCCCGGCTGTGTACAGTAGGCTTGGCTCCACTCTCATCTCCTCTCTCTCCATATGCTGGACCCTAGAGCCACCCTTCTCTCTGAGCCCTAGGCTATACCATCCACTGGCCCATCTGTTCCCCTACATCTCTCTGTCTTGTAGCCTTCCAGCAGGTTTCATTGTCAGACACTTCCCACGGCACCCTGTCCCTTGTAGGCAAGCTTACACTGTCCTCTGTCTGGACTGAATGCTGTGCCAATCAGCTCAATCATTATGCCTCTCTGTAAAATCCCTGTCCATAATTGCAGTATGGCACCCCTTGTTGCCTCAGTAATGACTATTTTTTCCATTTAGAATGACTTGACTCAAAACATGTTCTTTTTACTCACAAATAGTTTGATTAAAATGGATTAAAACAAACCTGCACATTGTGTTAAAATGGGTTATGGAAGTTGCATATTGGGTGATTTTCCTCCAAGTGAAGCTCGTGAAAAACCAATGTCAATATACCTGAAATTATCATGGCCTACTAAATGTGGGACTGTGGGCTTTAGTGGTCTTGCTGATTGCCGAGGGTCTTTGCAGTCCCTTGTTGGCATTGCTTTGAGAAACACAGTGCAAGTTTATAGACAAACACATTAACTCAGTGAGAGCCCCCCTTCTTATGTTTTCAGCGATGTAGAGCAGGAATGCCCACTGGCTTACTGTGACCTACTGGATCTTAGCATCCACTTTCTCTCCTTCTTCTCTGTTTGTGTTCAGGTGCTCCATTTTAACTCAGTTTTAACAAGGAGTCTTAGCATGCAAAATCTTCAATGCAGAGTCCAAATGACTACACATTTCCTTAACTCAAGACATTAATGTTTAAATCGAAAGCCACTTTATTCTTGTCATTGCACAGGTTACAATGAAATTTGTCTTCTGCATTTAACCCATGCTGTTGTATTGGAGCAGTGGGCAGCTGCAGCGCCCAGGGACCAACTCCAGTTATTCTTTCCATTGCCTTGCTCAGGGGCACAGACAGGAGTATTAACCCTAACATGCATGTCTTTTCGATGGTGGGAGGAAACCAGGGTACCCAGAGGAAACCCTCCAGAGGAAACCCTCGCAGATACGGGGAGACATGCAAACTCCACACAGAAAGGACCTGGGACGGCCTGGGGTTCAAACCCAGGACCTTCTTGCTGTGAGGCAACAGTGCTAACCACTGGGCCACCGTGCTGCCCCTATCTATCTACTTATCTAGCTAGCTAGCTTTTTAGTATGTATTTTTGTACATATTAATGATGTTTTGTTAAGCTTTTGCAAATCTATTTCCTGCTTGATTTTGCATTCAACATTAGATTTCGAGGACAAACTTAGTTTTGCAATGAAACTTGTCATCTTGAATCACTGAAACGTCTGAATTCTGATACACAGGATGCTAATATCGTCATGAATGAACGATCCATGTATTGTGCTGTCTTTAAGTAAATGTTACGCCATTGATCAAATGTACCAACAATAACGTACCAAAACTATTAAGTTACAGTGGGGAATATATATGAACAAAAATGCATTTTCCATCAAACGGTTAGCTTAGCATCTGTAGCCTCATTACCACCGCGCAGGTTTCCTTACGGCTCGAATTCGAGAGCTGCGGACGCTACGGACAGAAGTAGCTCTGCTCTCTGGATTTCGCGTCGAGGATGCGTTCCACACATGCGCAGTAGATTGGCGTCTGACGTAATCCACAGTATCTGACGTATTTCCGTGCATGCGTACTACGAATCAAATCAAAATGGCGACACACAAGGAAGAAGAAGAAGAAGAAGAAGAAGAAGAAGAAGAAGAAGAAGAAGAAGAAGAAAAGCAGCAGAAGAAGAAGAAGCAGAAGAAGCAGCAGCAGCGCATCAGTCAGTCAAGCTGAATTTTATATAGCGCTTTTCTAGCTGCAACAGCCACTCAAAGAGCAGGTTTAACTTTGAATATAAGCGAATGTGAACTTCTGGCGTTACATGAGCATCATTCTAGGTCTTTCTTTGGTGTCCCTGTTAAAACTGAGGTTAAATATTTCGGAATTAACTTAAGTAAAAACCTTGAATCAAGAGAAGAGATGAATGTTTATAATAATATTACAACGTGTAAAGCTATATTAAACAGCTGGTTACAGAAGGGACATTACTCTGTTTGGGAGGACTCAACTCACCAAGATGAGTCTCTCTAGGTTTATTTATCCTGCTTGCTCATTGGCTATTTCATCAAGAATGATTAAATCCATAAACCAAACTAATTTCAGTTTTATTTGGAAAAATAGGTGTCATTATATCAGGAAAAGTGACCTCTTGAAAAGTTATGAAAACAGGGGGCTGAATGCCATTGATTTTGGCATTATGAACGGTATGATCAAACTGAAGTGGCTAAAAGCCTTTGTCATGGATGAGTCTGTGTTTTGGCATGCCATTCCTAATGCAATCTTTAAAAAGTTGGGAGGGATTGCTTTTCTTTTGAACTGTGATTTTGAACTGTCCAAGATACCGTTGCGTTTATCCGCCTTTCATAAACAAGTTTTGCAATATTGGAAACTGTTGTTTAAACACAACTTTACCCCCCGATGCAGTTCCAATTTGGAATAATAGATGATGTGTCCTGTTTAAGGGAAAATCTGTGTTTTTGGAAGAGTGGTGGAAGAAGGGTATTTGGTCCATTACACACATCATGGATGACTGAGGCAATTTATTGAATTATGAGTTGTGTTTGAAATATAGTTTATCCTCCTCTGTAAAGGTCTATGACATGGTAATAGGTGTGATCCCTATACAACTCAAGATGATAGTCTCACGGTGTCTTATTTACTCCTCTGTCAGCCCCACACTTTGCCCCTTAATGACTGAAAACTTAAAATTTGTCGACAGAACCTGCAATAATATCTTTATCAGAAATTATCTGTTGAAGATATGTTATCCTGACCCTTTAAGAAGGAATTATATTTTAGACATGTACTCAGATTTGAGTGCCCATAAAATTAGAAAAAGATACATTTCATTCCCTATCCCCCCCAAAGCCAAAGAGGTTCACTTCAAGATAATTAATGATATTTATCCCTCCAGTGAATTTATAAGTTTAAAATTTAATGTAGACTGTAATTTCTGCCAATTCTGCAAGACAGACATAGAAACAACGGATCATTTATTTTTCCACTGTAACATTACTTATAAGTTCTGGTATAATTTGTATGTATGGATGAAGTCGAGCATTGGTGTTTTACCGCCATTGTCAAATTTGGATTGTTTATGGAGGATAGAAATATAGAACTCTTGTTGAATAATGTAATTATTTTGGCAAAATATTTCATACACAAATGTAAATATTGCAAAACGCATCCCTGTTTAGCAGCCTTTAAAACCGAATTAGTAACTTTGTCCAAATCTCTAAAATGTATGAAAAACAGAAATGCCCAAAAATTATTCTTTGCATTTGAACAATTTAATGTCATTTAACCCCTAGTGTATTGCGTTGTCCTATTTTGTTTTATTTTATTTAATCTCTTTTTAATTTTCCTTTTCTGTTTCCTTGTTTTGTTCTCGTTGTCTTTGACATGTTTAATGTACTGTTCTTAGCCTACTCTGTTGTTTTAGAGTATACTGGCTTTAGTTGATGTGTTTGTATATCTGTAGTCTTGATTAAAAAAAAGAAGAAGAAGAAGAAGCGCTGCTTTGTCTGTTGTACTTTATCGCTAGTCAGGGCCATCAGGGACTTTTCTACTGGTCCTGTCAAAATTTCATCAAGATCTGAGGTAAAATCTCCAAAATCTTTAAGAAATAGTAAGTAAGGGCCAGGAGGTCGGTAGACTATCACAATCTGGACTGAGCAGATTCAGTTCAGGGCTGAGGACTTGGAGTAAGAGCCTCAAAAGATTTGAATTTCGCCCCCTTTACCGTCATGATAGTTATAGGCAATGCTGCATGATGTATGCACAAGCAAACACTCTCTCACGCAAGTTTGGTATTTGTTCAGCTAGTGTGAAGATGTCGCTGTTCAGAGCATATTGTACGCCACTTTATACTGCACCCCTGTGTATATACTGCACACTACAAAAAAGTGCACACTATATACTGCACACTACAAAAAAAAAATATATATATACTGCACACTACAAAAAAAAAATACTGCACACTACAAAAAAAAAAACAAGCTTATAGACACTTTGAGGAGCTTATAATGATGCTATGGGAATACTACTAAAAAGACCTAGATGGTGTAGTGCAAGTGAATTTTTGTGGCTGCAGAAGTCAATACTTTTCAGGCTCTTCTAAGAAATCTCCTGTATACATTTATTTGCTGGCTCAATGACTCTGATAATGTAATCATCAAGGTTTAACTAATTTAAGATTCAGTGCTGCACGCTACCAATCCCAGCTGTGGGACCACTGCCTTCTTATAAGACACTGATTTGTTCCTTTTATGTTATTTTATTGTGTTTATGTATTGTCTAGGGTTTATCGTTTACCTATGGTTCTTATCTTTTATGGCTTTATTCTTTCTTCTCTCTTTTTTTTATTACCTTGTCTTTGTCTGTTATGGACCCTGAGTCTGCAATAAAGTGTTGAGTTGAGTTGTCATCCCCCTCCTGACATATATCTAGCACAACTGTCACATCCACACTTAAAATTTGGACACAATTCCGTCAGCATTAAAAGTTCGAAATTTCTCCCTGCTGGGGTCTATTTGTAGTAATTATTTACTCCTCCCTGTGAAGATGGATGCTATTTTTGGGCAGCGGAACGGAAGGGGGGCCAAAATATTTTAGTGACCTTTACATTGATGGTACCTTTGCTAGCTTTGAGACCCTATCTGCTAAATTGACCCGTCCGGCTCAAACCTTTTTCGATATTTTCAAATACCCCAATTCTTAAAAACCCATAACCCACAATTTCCAATATTACCACCCAAATCTGGCATGGACACACTCCTTGAAACTCCTGTCACTCCTAGAAGACTTGTCTCACGGATCTATAACCAAATCATATCTTTCAAAGACCACACTCTTATCAATATTAAGTGCGCCTGGGAGAAAAAGTGGGGTACAGAGCTTGATGATGACTGAGTCTAATTCAGTTCAAGATCCTACATCAAATTCATCTCTCTAAATTTAAACTTTCAAAATTTTACCCTGAAGTAGACGACAAATGTGACTGCTGTGCACAATCCCCAGCTGACGTAACACACAGGTTCTGGTCATGCCCTAAATTGATAAGGGCCGGGGCCCATTTTGTCCCAGGAGGTGGAGGGAGTCGACCGCCCAGTGCTGTACATAAGCTGCAAGCTGGCGGAGAGGGAGTAAAGGTACAGCAACATAGAAAAGGAGTGTCTGGCCATCAGATGGGCGATCGGTGCCCTCCGCTTCTACCTCCTGGGGCGCTCATTCACCCTCTGTTTGGACCATGCCCCGCTCCAGTGGCTCCACCGCATGAAGGATGCCAACGCGCGGATCACAGCCTTACAGCCTTTTGGGTTCAAGGTGGTCCATAGGCAGGGGACGCAGATGGTTGTGGCCGATTTCCCCTCTTGCTCCGTGGGGGTAGGGGTGGAGTTGGGGGGGGTTGGCTGTCGGCCAGATATAGTCCTAGCCTAAAGCCGGGCGGTGGGGTTATGTGGTATTGAGGAATGGTTTAGCCTTGGCTGCAGGCGGAGAGAGGGGAGCGTGGGTCACTGGAGAGCTGACGCGCGATAGTAGTCAGCCTCAGGTGTGCCAACTAACGAACCGCTCTTTATATTCTGCAGTGAAGCTGGGTCCTGGACTGACACGGACTGACAAACACAGAGGCAAACATGGTGAAACAAGAGCGAGAGAGAGAGAGATAGCGAGGGGGGTATCTACTCCGAAGAAAGAGAGCGAGGTGGCTCCAGCACTGGAGTGCACCGGCCTATGCAGGTAAAGAGAAACCGCCTAACCTGTGTCCGTCTGTCCGTCCTGAACCCTCCCTACTGGCAGCAGTCGTGCCCACAGGGAGGTACGTTCACCTGGCGGAGATCTGCACTGTACCGAGCGCATTCCTCTAGTTTTTAGCTTAATTTTTGCTGCGGTGAGGCATCTGGTTGTATTTCGGCCCAGACATACTCAGCCCCTTGCTTTCGCCCCACAACAACGACAGCCGCAGAATGGTGTAAAAGCCACTAAATAGCAAACAGTCCACCACACCCTGAAAAGAAATGACACCACTCTCATTTGGAGAAGGCACCCAGGCACATGTATTCAGTTTGCTGGGGGGGAAGGGCAACACAGCATATATATGTGGAAACACTTTATTAGTGGGACATTTATTAAATTCTGGAAAACACGTGATAGGAAAATGGGGTGTATGACTCGTGCACATTTCTTTTGTCTCATCTGAGAGTGAGGTTCGTAATGTTCTGGGCTGACCCTCATCTTGTAAGTGTATAAGCCACATTCGCCTACAAGAAGCTCTGAATGCCATTAGGATGATGCACTTTGAGTCTATTAAGAAAAAAAAAGACCATTAAATGGGAAGCAATGGCCACTTAGCCAAAGGGGGTTTCAGTGACAACAATCACCCCACAAAGAGCTACCAAGAGGGACTCAGAATACTGCTGTTAAAATCCTGTGTTACTTGACCCAGCGGTTATATATCCAGAGGGCAGCGTCCCTTTGCTCTTTTCTCGGCACTATAACGTCCTCTTTGGCAGCGAAACCGCCTTGTCGTTTGGTGTAAGACCTGCTGGCGAAGGGTGGTACATGCTCTCCAGTGAGTGCTCTCTCCAAAAGCTAATAGGTCTGTTTCAGGCGGGGACTGTCACTTGCAATTACAGCCAACCAGTCAGCCCCGCGTTTTCCACCCCAATTGACAAGTGTAACTTGTGGGACAAACTTCAGCGCACAGGCTTGTTTGATCGCAGCTGCAGAATGTGTGATGTCTGAGGTAATGGCTTTTTTCTTTATTGGGATCTTTTGGGAACCAGTCGTGCCTCGGAGTCACCCGTCCGCAAGCCTGGGGTCAGAAAAGGCCCAGTTGCGTTCAGCGATTGGCTGGCGTTTACCGTCTGTTCTTGCATTTTTCATGTCACTGCGCTCGACATATCGGGGAGTTTGACTTAGGATGGATTAAAGGAGCATGGTTAAAAAATGTGTTTCAGGAAGATATGGGCTACCATTAAAGTGGAGCGGAAAGCCACGCTTTTAATATGACTTGATTTCTTATTCAGTCAAACTAACTTATTCATTATGATACACACATGGAAAAATGTAAGAGGATTTTGTAAGTCTTTGGTACTTCGAATGAGGGGGGGGGAGATCGGCGTGTTGAATGAGTCATCTCGTTGCAACATTGGGTACACACTTCTCTAAAATGTTTACAATAGCATGCCATTTGCTCTGGGAAATACTGTGGCAAGATTATTACCGGGCTCTTTGTGTAAAACTAACGGAAGAGATCATGAAGGGCAGGCCTGCAGCCAAGACTATGGAAGTCAGTTTCTATGTTGAGGCCGAAAACACCGAGAAAGAGACCTTCTTCTTTTTCAGGACCATCACATTCAGTTGGTAAGATGTACCCACGCTACTGCATTTCAGTCATACACATATACACTGATACGCTACATGGTCTGTAACACACTATCTACCCTTTTACTTTTAAGTAGTTTTGGGTTTTTTTGGCAATAAATGAATAAATAAATACTCTCACATGTTGACCGACATCCAGCAGCATCTTAGACCGAGACAAGAGCCAAAACTCGGCGGACGGGCTTGATTCAGAACAAGTCCAAGACAATAGAAGCTGAAACAGGGTGTCATCTCAAAACTCAAACCGAACAATGAGTGCAACAAAAACAAATCCATTTCTTTGTCTTTGATTACAGAAAAACAAAGTCTTGTTTTATTCTCTCTTTTGCACACAAGACCCAAGGCTTTGGAAACCGCTTCCATTTTTTTTTTTGATGTCCTTATAGCCTAGCGGACTGCTTGTATTGACTGAAACGGTAGCCGCCACCGCCGCCGGCACCCCAACCTCTTGAGCGGATGTGAGCGAGCACATCAAAGGCGCTGCCTCTGCATCGCCGTCTCGGTGCCACGTCCATAACACCCCCCGTCTTCAGCATCTCCACTGCAAATCACCGCCAGAGCCAGAAAACCCGCTCTTACTAAGCCACTCCGAGGTTCTCAGTCTGTATTTTGCAGCCCACCCCGAGCAGATAGGACCCGGTAGCCGGAGGAACGGCTGTCAGACTCGCGGGGTCAAAGTCACATCAGTCAGGAAGTACCAATCACACATGCTCCGCTTAAAAAAAAAAGCCTCCTTGTATGCCGGCTCGTCTAAAATCACAAGGTTAAGAACAGAAACCGACGTGGTGATACTGCATCTCTCGTATTGTCTGAAAGACTGCCCTTTCTAACGCCCCGCAATGAACGAAATGAAGCAAAGACAGAATCGAGAAGGCATTCTGGTTGTGTGCCTCGGCCTGGGTGACAGGCCATTCATTGGTCAATAGACATACAAAAGGGGCTGCATCCTGCAAATACGTCCCCAAGCTATATTCATATTTTGTTTCGTTTATTCATCTAATATTTATTTTGGGCGTTGGCTGGAGGCAGAGAGGGGACGTAGTCGTGTTTTTCTGTGGGATATTCCCACACACCATAACGAAACGCTGGCATCTGATTCTTTAATGTTATTTCTCGTCTTTAACTCGGACTCCTCCGTGTTAAAGGGGATCTGCGAGAGGAGAGCAGGGCGACGGCCTGTGTCGGACATATAAACTCTGGCATGACAGCGAGTCAGTTCCACTTCCTTCCTTCCTTCCTTCCTTGAGTACTTCCCAACCATGACCTCAGAGGACCTGCAAAATTACGCAGGGGGGGAGGCGGGGGGAGGAAACTGCTCCCTATCCCCCCTGCCCGAAAACAAAATGAAATGCATCAACGTGAACGGCACTTGGAGATCTCGTGCTGGACGACATTCAAAGAACGTGCGGTACAATGCGGCGCCTCAAATGCTTCCCCGAAATAGCAAGTTATTAATGAGCTCCCCTCGTGGCTTTGATACGAGTATCAAACTTCGGCTTCAAGCCCCAATCTTGGCATTCTGTACACTCATAATGGGAATTCTCTGAAGTGGTTTAAATTTAGCAACTTCCCCTTCCTTCCTTCCTTTTTAAAAAAAAAAAATTATACCTCCTTCCTCTCTGCAAATAGAAAAGTCGGTCCTGGAGAGCTAATAGGGCTCACGGGGCACTGACATAATCCTCTACTTTCAGAGAGAACGTTATACTCATATAGCAGCCTAAATACAATATAAATATTTGACAAAGCAAAGTGAAGAAAAGCTGTGACAGTAAGCCGACAGTCAGCACAAGGCAGCGTAAAACACGCACACACCCGGCCTGCACACATCCGGCCTGCACACACCCGGCCTGCACACACCCGGCCTGCACACACCCGGCCTGCACACACCCAGCCTTGCACACATCCAGCCTGCACACATCCAGCCTGCACACATCCGGCCTCCACACACCCGGCCTGCACACATCCAGCCTGCACACATCCAGCCTGCACACACCCGGCCTTGCACACATCCAGCCTGCACACATCCAGCCTGCACACATCCAGCCTGCACACATCCAGCCTGCACACACCCGGCCTTGCACACATCCAACCTGCACGGCGGGGGCCGCTTCCCGGGATGAGTCACGGATGCATCGGCGCGATAGCTGGTTACAGGTGTCTGGAAGTTGTTTTGGGTGTGCGTGCACGTGCGTGTGTCCTTAACGTCCTGGTTGGTTGCAAGCTCAACAAAGCCCAAAGGCTGCTTGTGTGACTGAACCTGTTGGCCCCACGACACGCCCGGTGCGAATGGTACGCTTTAATGAAGAGTGCACCGGCTGCTGCTGAAAGATGCTGGGGAAGAGGAGTCAGCTGCAGCAGGGCGTATAATTGTCTGTAGTGTGTCTGTGTGATGGGCTCGATAGCGCCAGCGTTCCCATCGATCCCGCTCTTTTATCTCCAGATAAGATGGCTGCTGGAGGGGAGAGAGGGCCGACACAGATTAAACGGACTTGATCCGGGGAACAAAGTATGTGTTGTTTACAGAGCGTCGCGGTGCCCAAAGACGTTTGCTTACTTGCAAGGTGATCAGCACGTGTGTCCCGTAGAGACATGCATGATACAGGACTTGGACTACAGCAGCGCTTCACCAAAAAAAAATAGCGGCATGGCGTACATTCAGTCAGCTTTTTTTGAGTTGAATTTTCGGGGTTGTCGGTGTGTATTTACTGCACTCATAATTAGTCTCCGTGGAAGTTTGGCAACCCGACTACGGAGAACAGGCTGTTGTGTGGGGTAATTGGAGGACGACGTATTGCATTTCTACCCATCTGCGCTTCTCCCAGATATTTAACATCTGGGGAGAGACTCCATCTACCTGATGTGATGCCTATTGAGGAGCATCTTTAACATTTCAGGAAGAAGGAGAGATGCGACTCTGACAAACAGGCTCCCTGGCTCCTCTCTCTCTCTCTCCCCCGCCTCCCTACACAGCACATGACAGATTTGCTAATTCTGGCCCCTTAAAAGACGCTCGTGGAATATTACCAGGCTGGAAAGTGCTCACCTATTCATCGGGTCTAATCCCAGAGTGCATGTGAGGCTTAAGCCACCGCACAGAGACAGGAAGCTGCTGGCCCTCTGTAAAGGGCTGCAGCTGCACCTCCTGTTCCCTGCAGCCAAATGAAATCATACATATTTTCATTTCACTTTCTTGGGTGAGATTTTTCTTCTCCTTCCTCCCGCTTTCTCTCTCTCTCTCGCTCTCTGTCTCTCTCCCTGTGTCTCGGTCACTCTCTCTCTTCTCTGTCTCTGTCTCTCTCCGTCTGTCTCCCTCCCCACCCTCTCTCTCTCTCTCTCTCTCTCACTGTCTGTCTGTCTGTCTGTCTCTCTGTCTTGGTCTCTCGCTCCCTCTGTCTCCTCCCCCTTCGCTGTCTGTCTGTCTGTCTGTCTGTCTGTCTGTCTGTCTGTCTGTCTGTCTGTCTGTCTGTCTCTCTCCCTCTGCCCCCCCCCCCCCGCTGTCCGTCTGTCTCTGTGTCTCGGTCACTCTCTCTGTCTGTCTCTGTCTCCCTCTGTCTCCCCCCCTCTCACTGTTTGTCTGTCTGTCTGTCTCTCCCTCTGTCTCTCCCCCCCCCTTGCTGTCTTTCTGTCTGTCTTTCCCTCTCTGCCTGCCTGTCCGTCTGCCTGCCTGTCTGTCTCTCTCTCATTGCTCTCATGTACCATCATGGAAATAAATGAGCAGCACAGTAAGAGGATGTTGTTGATTTATCTGCAGCCTATCTGCTTTGTGTGTCTTCTCATGAAACAAGCTGACACATGACGACGTGAGACGCTCGTCTTCACTCCAAACTGGTTTGGCCTGCACGGCTATAAACGAGGGAGGCAAACCTTGTTTGTTCAGAGACCCGTAGTATCTGGTGGGAAAATAGCACATTTTCTCTTTTCTCCCTCTCAGTGATTCCCCTCTAACTCAGAAACACACACACACACACACACACACACACACACACACACACACACACACACACACACACACACACACACACACGAGAAGAAAAAGATGGAGTGAGTGAGGGGAGAAAATGACAAATACTAAATTGAGAGCCCATTTCCTCCTCGGTTCCTCCATTCTGTTGTTACCTCTGCTGTCAGCCTGCAGACTGCACAGCATCACACATAGCACTCCAGTTGGAGAGCTGCACAAGATATTATTAGGATCATGGCACAGAGTCGCTCGATCCAGAGGTTTAACCCTCTCTAGAAAAAAATGGCGCTGCTTTAATTTCCAGCAGCATGTTCGCTCGGTTCTCAGTGTGTCTCTGCTTTTGTTCAAAATGACAACAAGCTACACTGTGTCTGTGCCTCGTGTCTGTGCAGCAGCTCCAAGGAAGGAGTCAGGCAGAAGCACTGATGAGACGAAGAGACAGATGCACATGTACACGCACACGAACACAAATCGCAATTCAGATGGACTCTATACCTTACACACACACACACACGCACACACATGCACGCACACACACACACACACACACACACACACACACACACACACACACACACACACACACACACACACACACACACACACACACATTTGTCTGCTGTAACAATGCCGGGCCTACCAGTAGGTCAGATGCTGTGGGTGACTTCATGTTTATACAATATGACAAGCTTTTCTACAAAGCAACGCCAAAGGAAGAGATGCAGCTCAGCTTCAGAGCTGAGAAAATGAAACTGTGGCCTTCCTTTTTTTGGGGTTCGATTCTGCTGAAATATAAAAACAAGCGCCACACAAAGTTGTCTCAGAATTGTCACTGTTAACGGTGACGCTCACATCATCTGAATTACATTGCTCACATTATCTGCTTTTTCTTAATTTTTTAGGAAAATCTGCCGGCAGAATGGCATTTTTGGGTGATGAAATATGGTTTGCATGATGTGCACCATGGTTTTACTATTAGATAACTGACATCGCTATCACTATCAGGGTTGGGTCAGATTACTTTGAAATGGAGTCAGTTACCGATTACAAATTTCATGGCAATTTTTGTAATTAGTGATGTTATCAATTGATTACAAAAAGTAATCTAATCTGATTACTTTTGGATTACTTTTGGATTACTTCAAACTCAAAACATTGAAAATATTACACTTTCTAATAAAAAATGGATGCAGCCACAACAATTTGAGTTCTACAAATGTTTTTTTTCCTTAAACCTCTCAAAAAAATGTTCAAAGCAAATAAAATGCATTTTTCATATTTAGCGTTTATGAGAAGTTTACTATTGTAATGCAAGAGGAGTACTTGTCTAAGAAACCCCATATGTCAGACGCTCTTTTCATTGGTTATCATGAAAAAGTTTCATAATTTTAAAATCGCCACATTTTAAAGACGTAATCAAGTAAGCTTTGAAAATGTAACTATAATCTAATTACACATTTTTCAAATGTAATCTGGGCTGGTTATAGTTACTTTTTGTAATCTGATTACACACTCCTGATTACAAGTAATCCGTTACTACCCAACCCTGAATCACTCCCAGACAATTTCTATAACCGAACACAAAACAGTCAGTGTTTCAATACTAGCTCCTTTTTCAATAGCCAGTTGTCTCTATCAGATACTATCAGACGTCACTCTCAGACACACTTTCTAGAAACTATCACAAATCAGCTAATGTGTTTCAGTTCTGGTGCTTTTTTTCTCTCCAAAGTTTCTGTGAATTTACCACCACCATCTTGTACTATCCCAATACACGCTCTGGCTGTTTCCCTGCGAGGCGCCTCGAAGTCATAAAACCCTCTCCTGTTTTCGCTGTACTTGGTTGACTCACCAGAAAACAGTTGATGTCAACGTTCCTCAGCTATAGAAAGCACTTTGGCAACAAAAAAACAACAACCCAGCACAGCGAGTTTTTAAAACGCAGGCTTTCCACCCACCTCGTTGCCGCTTCCCATTTACTTTCATGTTAGAAAAAAAAGCAGAATAGTGTGAACAAAGCCAAATCAAGGTAACGCTCGCACGCTGTGGAGCAAACCCACCTCTTCTTCCCTGAGAACTTGCAATGCAACCACATCACTCTGAAATGTCAAGCAGGAAATTGAAGCAGGAAACAAACTTCCCTGAGTTTACCAACCAGAAAATTTGGTTAGATCTAATGGAATCACACACGCATCTGGTTTGTATTGGCTGACTTCATTTAGCACAGGAAGTCTTCAGTGAAAATAGAAGTGCTCTCATTAAGGACTGGGTTGGCGGCTGGCCCGATTCGCGAGGCAGAGCCGATTCACTGCTCAAACAAGCACGTCCGATCAGGAGGACGGAGGAGTTTAACTGGACTCACGGGAGAGGAGCTGGTAATGAGTTTTAGGGAAAACTTAATTTGAGAACTTCGACTTCAAATACAGAACTTGGTCCTGAGCTGGTAATGAGATCTTCGCAAATGAGTTTGCGGATGTGTTTTAACCTCCCCACAAGATGTTTGGTGGGGCATATTCAGCCACTATTGCTTATGACAGAAAGGAGACGAGACCACTTCTCCTTCTGACCACACAGCCGTGGGGTCGTTTGGTTCCACCCATCCATTATCTGAACCGCTTATCCCGCTCTCAGGGTCACGGGGATGCTGGAGCCTGTCCCAGCAGTCATTGGGTGGCAGGCGGGGAAACACCCTGGACAGGCCGCCAGGCCACCATCACAAGGCCCACCACACACCCACAAAATCATTATATTATCAAATTGTAAAGTCAATTTTTTAAACTATCCCATAATCACAGTAACTCCCTCTCACTCCAAACACGCAGCGTGGGAGGACAGGGAGAGACGCCATTTAAGCTCGTGACGCAGCAATAGTTTTAAAAACACGATCTGCCTCCACAAAACTTAAAGGGCACCTTTCACGATTATAAACTCAGGCTGCTCGACATGCTAGCTCACAACCACCAAAGAGCTTAGATCTTAGTTATCTAAGCTCTTTGCAACCACCGCGCCTCAATCCCGCATCTACCCACAATGCCCTTCTGCTAACCCCTGAACCCAGCGTCTTTAAGGGACAGTCTCTGGTTGACATGGTGAATGGCCAACCTGCCTAAAGTAGGCCGGTACAATGTCACCTTTGGTTATAAAAGTCCTCCTGTAGATTTGCTTTATTTTCTAGCTAGCCTGTGGGTAGCCGACCCGCTCTGCCTGTGAGATGCGTGCATCTTCTGTGGCTTCTGAATCAAAGCTGCCCCCAACTACTTACGGTACCTGGTATACCACAGAGGTTCAGATGAACAGATTCCTTCTGCTTGATGGCGGTCCACCTAAATTAAAGGTTCCTGAGAGAAGCTGCCAGCCGCATCATCCATACAGGACTGGATGTCATGGTTGACTAGACGGGTGTAATAACACTGACGTTAACACAGGGCCAGCTGATTGACATCAAATATGAGGGAAGTCAGGCGGGACTTCATTCCTATTAAACATGTCCCTGCATCTGTTTAAGCCCTCTAGCATTTAGAAATGTTAATTCATTCATTAGGTGAATGAACTGAAGGTCAGTACATGCTCTCCTCAGCACAAAATCACAAATCTGCCCTCGGCAGCGCCACAGACTGTTTAGGATATTAATGAAAACAGTGCATCCTTCTGTGGCTGATAAACTGCTGAGAATACGGATAGCATATTAACTTGACCGTTCTACCGTTTCTCTTCCGAGTACACGTTGGATGCCATATTTTCCAGCTTTGTTGATGCTTCCTGTGCTGTTACATTCTTGTGGGGGGGGGGGTTGTGCACAAACACAGACGATGCTAGACCGAGGAATGGGAAATGCAAGAGGACACGTACTCGTCTTTGCGAACGGATGCAACAGATGGGGCGAATAGTATAGGGGCCCAACGCTTCACTGCATGCTCACTGTGGGCAAAAGTACCGTGGCTATTTGGGAGACAGTCATTTTTAGCCACATAATAAAGATTTTTCCGCACTGTATGTCAAATTTATAAACACTAAGTACCTGTCAATGCGGGGCAGGAGGTAAATAGAGCGAATCTTCTCTTCTACGCGGCTTGAGAATGGGCCCATCAATTTACCTGGTGAATACAAATCAACGGCACTGCTGTTATTGATTTCCTGATACAGTGCACAGGCTCTACTCATCTTTGTTCTGCTGTATGACATCTGATAGTCCAGTAATAAGGCGGTCTACATGAAAAGACAGGTAGTTTCCATGACAGCTATCGCCGTATAGAAAGGCCTGTTTAGTATTCATAGGCACCTTTTCATTCGGCTCCACAGTATGAAATAAGATCAGCCCATGTGGACCGTTTCCTAATCCTGCCGGGGACAGGGGGGGGGGGGTCCTGCAAAGATCAGGTCCAGTTGCTGTGGGTGGCTGAGCGTTAATGGTGTTTGCTCTGTTCTGCTGGTGAATTATGCAGAAGGAAGGGTCAGCGATGAGGGTCGGGTCAGAGCGGCTGTGTTGCAGCCAATCCGGGCCCGGACGTGCAAGCAGCGCGGACACATGCAAAGTCTCACATGGTGCACCGGTGCTCTCACGCTACCCAAACACACCACAAGCCATGCGCGGACACGTTGCACTGTGCACGGTCCTCTCTCTTTGTGCTCAGACATGCGCCCATCTAAGGAGTGTGTACAGGAAAACAGAGGAGACAGCTGAGAGCTCAAACTTGTATTTGGTGGCAGGCTAGATGACCTCTACACTATGCTGTGTACATGCTGGTAGAGTTCTTGTGTGTATTTGTGTGTTCAACTTTAACTGTGTGTGTGTGTGTGTGTGTGTGTGCCCTGAGGGAGGCCGTGACATTTCATATACCAATAGAAGATGAGGGGGGGGGGGGTGGCGCAGAATGAGCAATACGTGTCACTGTTGTGAGGTCGCCCATATGGGGCTGAGAGTATCCCAATGTTCGAAAACTATTCGGAGGATGGAAAACAAAGAAAGCGTCAATTGCCTGGAATGCATCCCCCCTCACTGCAAGGTTATTGTCACCATGACTGTGCTTCAGCAAATTCCACCAGAAATATTTCAGCGATTTCAGTCTGTTCACACATCCAGCGCCCGCTCGAAGTGTGATGACTGTTTCCCTGCAGCTTGTGATCTTACCGGTGTTTCACTTTTCAAACTCCAGCTGCGAGCTTGAGCTTTCCTCAGTGTCAAGAATGTGTCGCATCACTCCATAAATACATCATGTCATATAACCTCCACAGATTTATGTCCTGAAATTACATTTAACTTGAACTTATGTTTGCGGCGGCCTCACCCAGTACCGTCCATGCAGTGTCTTTGTCTGCATCTAAGTTTGTGTTTTCGTTTGATGGCTGGGAGAGCTTGGTCTGCTGCGTCCTGTGGGCCCACGGACCATGGCCCTGAGGAAACACAGAGGGCGGTCTGACAGGAAGCAGAAGCGGGGCAGGCTAAGCTAAGTGTGGTGATACACAATTCAGGGTAGATTCACCAGAGTTTCCGGGGTGGAGCCATGTTTGGAGCAGCCTAGCGATTAGCTGGTTGCCATGAGAGATTGTGCTGTATCGGTGTCGTTTTGTGTGGCGAGTAAACGGAATTGACTCGACTCGATCTCTCCGTCTCCTCATTCCTGCACTCCCACACGACTGCTAGCCCATGCAGACTGGCAGTTCCGATAACACCGTGGGTGGTCTGGCAGCGGCCTCACCTAGCATCGGCTGTGTTTTTGGTGTCGTCTTGTGGAGTGTGGGGAGGTGTGTCGAAGGTGTCTGGCTGGGAGAGCTGGTGTTGGATTGGCTGGGGGAGCCTGGTCTGCTGCATCCGGCGGGCCCAGGGACCACAACCCTGCCTGGAGCTGCGCCCAAGAAGGAAACACGAAGGTGGTCTGACAGGACACGGAAGTGGGGCAGACTAAGCTAACTGCTAGCCCATGCAGACCAGTAGTTCCGAGATCACCGAGGACAGTCTGGCAGCGGCCTCGCCTAGCGTTGATTGTGTTTTTGGTGTCATCATGTGGAGTGTGGGGAGGTGTGTCAAAGGTGTCTGGCTGGGAGAGCTGGCATTGGATCAGCTGGGGAAGCCTGGTCTGCTGTGTCCGGTGGGCCCAGTGACCATGAACCTGCCCGGAGCTGCGCCTGAGAAGAAAACACTGGGGGCAGTCTGACAGGATGCGGAAGCGGGGCAGGCTAAACTAACTGCTAGCCCATGCAGACGGGCAGTTCCGACAGTCATCCTGGCGTTCGCTCTATATTATTCCTGTAGTATCTGAGGGTCCAGACACTTGGAAACATTGGGTACCCATACACATCTCTGTAAGGAGGACCATTAATTAACAGGGACATTCATGGGGCGTCCTGGTAGCATGGCGGTCTATTCCGTTACCTACAAACACGGGGATCGCCAGCTCGAATCCCCGTGTTACCTCCGGCTTGGTTGATCGTCCCAA
Organism: Lampris incognitus; assembly: GCF_029633865.1. NCBI lineage: Eukaryota > Metazoa > Chordata > Actinopteri > Lampriformes > Lampridae > Lampris > Lampris incognitus. The sequence continues at coordinate 40,779,758 of NC_079221.1, forward strand.
CAGACACAATTGGCCGTGTCTGCGGATGGGAAGCTGGATGTGGGTATGTGTTCTGGTCGCTGCACTAGCGCCTCCTCTTCTGGTCGTCCTCCCACGTGCTACGTCCCCCTGGCGAAACTTCTCAGTGTCAAGTGAAAAGAAGTCGCTGGCGACTCCACATTCACTCCCTTACAGTAATTAGCATTCTCCACTTTTTATTTTCAAATCTTAAAAGTACAATGTAGTACAAAAAAAATTGTGACAGGCGTAGTGTAGCGGGAAATGTTATGTACAGTGACAAATTTTTTCCCCAAAGAGATTTTTTGTTGTTGTTGTACTGAATAGGAACACAACACAGCATAACATAAAACGAGTCCCTGGAATCTTGATGTAGATTGCCTGCTACAGTGCTGGTCTTGTTAGTCTTTATGTGTTTTGATACTGTTGTATTTTATTACGTACAAGAATAAAGCTTTGGTTGCTGTTAGGCCAGCTGTGCACACCAGCGATGAATGATATCGAAATGAAAAAAATCCAAGTGTGTATACCAAACAGAATCTTTGATTGTGTTTTTCTGCCAGCGTCTGAAAACAAAAGAGCATTCATTTGTACTTCAAACAAGCTCTTTGAATCCTCCAAGGCGCTCGCGCATCTTTCAATATTTCACCCTGTACCTGCAAATACGATTCACAATTTAGCGTGCCCCATCCCTGTACGTCCCAATTACTGCAGCCCCTGTCGCTGTCTCGCATGCTCAACAGAAATGCTCCTGTGTTTACTGCACATGATGAACACCGGTGCTGCCCCAGTATCCACCACTTTGAAGCAGCGGTGGCGTAAGGCTTCTCCTTCTGCGATGACGGCCTGGATCTCAGAGCCGCCGTGTGCTGTCGGCGGGGGGACAGAGCGAGGTCACAGAAGGAAGGTATGAATATTACGCCTCGTCTGGTCGGTGCCGAGACAGCAACAGCTATTATAACGGCATGGTTGCCTTTCTTGCCTCCTGCAGTCTTTCATCCTGGAGGCTGTGATGCTCTGCCGAGATTGTTTGTTTTGTGTTAAGGCCCGTCACTGTCACCATTGTGTTAGTTTAATTAAACGGAGAGGGAATTCAAATACCGCGGATCAGACGTGTTGATCATGGTGATTAGGACGCCGCCGAGTTGCAAAGAAAGAGAGAAAAAAGGACACGGTTATTGATGCACGAACTGTATCTCCAATCACGTGGTCACCATCAGCACTCCATATTTCACTGTGAACAACAGCCGAGCTCATGTCTGAACGAGCTGCATCCACCTATTAGCCATGGATGACACGGTGGGAATACAGCCAGCGATGGCTCTTTTAGCTTTTTTTTTTTTTACATTTTTATTCATTAACTTTATGAATGACCTCATTATCTCTTGATTGGACATGTGTATTTGACTGCCAAGTCTATATCTATGTGCAGAGAAGGTGCTTTGTCTTGTTAACGTCACCTCCAATTTGATTGTGGTGCTTGTGGGTGAACTTGTTTTTTTTTTTGGCTCTGACACAAAGGAATACCGACCACTGACGAGTAATGAATGAATTGAATGAGTAACAAATTTGAATTTAGCTACTTCCCTTGCTAGTGGTAGTTGCACAAGACAGGAAGTGAAGGCGAGGCTACTTTGTAAATATGGGTTAAGGTTTTTAAAAAGTGATAGGGTAAATCGTCTGTAAAGGGACACACTAATGTGCTGAAAGAGGACTCATCCTCTTCGAGAGAGTGTAATATTGTAATGTACAGTAAGAAGTATATCTGTGGCCACAGGCATAGAAGAATACTGGGATGGCATCCAGTGCTTTACCTGTGCTCCCGTCCATAGGGTTTAGTGGTTGTGTCAGGAAGCGCATCCGATGTAAAATTTTGCCAAATCTTTAAGTGTCCGGGTGGCGTGGCGTTCCGTTGCCTATCAACATGGGGATCGCCAGTTCGAATCCCCGTGTTACGTCCGGCTTGGTCAGGTGGCCCTACAGACACAATTGGCCGTGTCTGTGGGTGGGAAGCCGGATGTGGGTATGTGTCCTGGTCACTGCACTAGCGCCTCCTCTGGTTGGTCGGGGCCCCTGTTCAGGGGGGAGGGGGAACTGGGGGCAATAGCGTGATCCTCCCATAGCTATGTCGCCCTGACGAAAACTCCTCACTGTCAGGTGAAAAGAAGCAGCTGGCGACTCCACATGTATCGGAGGAGGCATGTGGTAGTCTGCAGCCCTCCCCGGATCAGCAGAGGGGGTGGAGCAGCGACCGGGACGGCTCGGAAGAGTGAGGTAATTGGCCAAGTACAATTGGGAGGGAAAAAAGGGGGGAGGGTTGCCAAATCAGTATACGGATTGACAAGACCATACCGGATCGGTCGAGGCTCCATACCGGATCCGTCAAGGCCTGGGTTAACAACAACCGCCATTGGTGCTGTGCCCTCGCAGGGTACTGATGGAAACTGTAAAATCCACACTGGTGATCCCCGAGAGACGGGGCACGAGCCGAAAGAGGAAGAAGAAGACAATAAGTAGGGTATCTATCCCCTTGAAAACTGCCAGTTCCACCAATTTTTGAAGCCATCACAGAGTAATCATTAAATGCTCCATCGTGAGGGGAACATCACCGTTGTGTGGCCATTAGATCTGTTTTGTCAGCTCGGACCAATACACATCAGTCACCGTGTGAGTCGGGCCCACAGACGCGGGCACACATCAGATCGCCTTGTTACCTGAACGCCATGGTGAGTATCTGTCAACAATATTGTTCAAGGATTTCTCCCGCCATTGATTTGTCAATATCCCCCCCAAGGGAGCTGAGGAGCTGACTGGGCTGCCAGCCGCTCATGATGGGGAGGACAAATCACCCAGCGCTATTGATCAGAGTCAGGGCCAAGGCTCAGAAATGTCCAGACCACTCACAAGATGGAGATTTTTCCTTTAGAGGCCAAAGGAGGTCAGGATTTTACAGAGGTGTGACATTTTACAGGTATGGCGCAACATGCTGAAGTGATAAACAGGACTACACTTGATACAGTCAGGATGAAAAAGGAGATTTTAAAAGTCCCATGGAGTGAAAACCTGCACATGCTTAACGCTGACATTCAAACATACCGTATACATAATCACAAACATAAATACTGTTCGTGCGAGCCTACGGACACTCGTAGAGTAATAAAAAGGACACACATACACACATAATGCAGTAGTAGGTGGTATAGAAGCTGCTAAAGAATTCCTTCTTCTTCATTTATGCAGGAAGGTCAAGGCCACAGAGGAATTAAATACAGTTAACCTGACCTCCTTACCTCCTCCTATAACCTCTCAGGACAAGGTTAACATCGGTTTAACATTCAGACCAACACACACACACACACACACACACACACACACACACACACACACACACTAGAGTCATACTAGATGTGTTAGAGTGCTTCCAGATGTGGGTTAGCAGAAGCAACTGAATCTGCCCCCCGACTCATTGTCCTGTAAGCCAATTGGGATGAATTGAGTTGTAAAAGGTGACAGCCAGTTAATCTATTTCCACGGCTTCACGGTAAAGAAACACGGCCGTTCAATAGGTAATTACTGCTTTGGGAACCCGGGAAAGCTATCGCTGTAGCAGACCAGGAGCCGACGAGAGTGCAATTCCTGGACAGACCCAAGCTAATCTAGGTTTATTTTCTTCCTTTCATCCTGAGGAGAGAGGCAGTAAATCTACTCAACGAGCGTCTCTGTTTCTGTGTAAACGGATGGCGGGAAGACAGAGCGTGATATCTGGGTGTCTTATAGTTAATACATGTACATTTGAAATGTGGGCATCCAGGGCGAGAGTCAAAACCCCGGATCCAATTTTCCAAACCTCGTAAAGTCGAGTGGAGAACATAAATGGAGGTAACATGGGCATGTCAAATGTAAACGTGCACCACTGTAAACTGCTTTATACCAGATGAAGCATCACAAAAGAAAATGCAGCATGTCAGCGTCTGCTGACACGTTTTTATAGCGTGTACAGTTGGAAACAGACAGTGTTGGGGATCCAGATTCTCCTAGATTAAAGTAGATTAGATTAGATTCTCATAGATTTGATTAGATTCTCTTAGATTAGAGTCTTCTAGATTATATTATATTATATTAGATTCTACTAGATTATATATTTTAGATTCTACTAGATTAGATTAGATTCTACTAGATTAAGTTAGATTAGAGTTTCCTAGATTGGATTAGATTCTCCTTTATTGATTAGATTCTACTAGATTATATTATATTATATTACACTAGATTATATTATTTTAGATTCTACTAGATTGGATTAGAGTTTCCTAGATTAGATTAGATTCTCCTTTATTAGATTACATTCTACTAGATTATATTATATTAGATTACACTAGATTATATTATTTTAGATTCTACTAGATTAGATTAGATTACATTAGAATTTGAACACCTGTGGAGAAACTGCAAGAAAAATGAAACTGAAATGTAAACAGCTGCTAAAAATGTATGATAAAAAAGCAATGTGCTTTTTTTTCTTTTTTTTTCTTAGAAACAGGACAACGTAGAAAACAAGACCAGTAAAAAAAAATTACATTTAAAAAGAAAAAAGTATAGCAGCTACAATTTAATGGGCTACTTTAATATTTCATATTTTCCTTTAAATCGTTGAGATTTGGAAAGCCAAAGATGAAAACTTCAAATCGAAAATCCTTAGGAACATAATCAATAATGAAAGTCCCTTCCATAATTCTTCTACTCATTTCCAACCAGTCATGGTGTTCGACACGTTTTTAAACATGCGATTGAATGTTCCTCACGTTGTCGTAAAACAGAATAAAAAGAAGAGGATTTATAATCAAGCTGTAAAATTGGACTACTTGCAAGTTATAACTTGCTTTTTTAATGCTAATGAAAAAAAATGTTTACAGATGCGTTTTGCCTGATTAACATATCAAAAATCTGCCTTTGTTTATGAAGATTAGCCGAAACCGTAATCTCTATATCAAGGAAAGACACCAGGGAAACGGGATTAGATGCAGCAACAAAAGGGAGATGGGCCCAGTTGATCCTCTCCCTCGGCGTGCTAAAATGGCCTATTTTCGGCTTCATAACACCCCGGTTGTTTCTCCTCGGCTCTCCCTGACGGTGAGATCACCTGAGGGGCCGCGAGAGGTGACAGGAGTCACGCCCAGACACCGTCTGCATGCCAGCATCTCACCAATGTGACCTCTCATCCCCAACCAAGGCCGGAGTGATGGAGATGCACTGTGACAGCTTGGTGGGAATCGGGAGGTTTGGTGCCCACAGAAATGTCATTTTTCATCAATTTCCATCCCTTCATTTCTCCCTTTCCGAGCTCCGTCTTAGTGCAGTTTAGCTGGCGGGCTGGTCAGCTGCATGGGCTGGCAGCTTTGCATGCTTTTAGCGGAGGCAGGGACACTCACTGCATGAAATGGGGAGAAAAAAAAAGAAAGAAAGAAGAAGATAAAAACAATGCAAATGACTGGAGTGATTGCGGAGGGGGTGCGGAGATTTTAAGTCATGGCAGTACAAGGACAAAAACACCAAGCGGAAAATGCATTTTATGCTGATGGTCAATTTCATATCTGCAAGTGCCGATAATGAGCCTGAAAAGAGGCTGATACAGCGTGAGCTTCAAACGCAGTGCTTATTGCATTAGCTGTATTTTTCATGGATGTGAGGGCATATGCTGATGATGCACGCGTTCGAGTACAGACATCCCCTCCAAGGTTATCTGACACTCTGGCGAGAAGTAACATAAACAGTGCAGCATACTAACACTAAAAAGGTAAGTAGCGCAAAGTAAATTAGAGACCTTGAGGCTATTGAATTCTTTGATGAATGCCCAATCTCCCTCTGGTGCCCTGCAAACCCACTGCAGGCTGCAGGGGGGGGAAAGCCCATCATGACGAGGTAATTTTAGAAACTGCCATTACAGGAAATAAAGATCGGTGGTTGGATTTTTCATGCACTTGTAGGATATTTCAAATCATTTTCCTGGCAGTATTGACCACAAATGTCACTACTACGCCTGTGGTGGGGCAAACAATGTTGACAGGGCGTCCGGGTGGCGTAGCGGTCTATTCCGTTGCTGGTTCGAATCCCCGTGTTATCTCCGGCTTGGTCGGGCATCCCTACAGACACAATTGGCCGTGTCTGCAGGTGGGAAGCTGGATGTGGGTATGGTCGGTCGGGGCACCTTTTCAGCGGGAGGGGGAACTGGCGGGGGGGGGGGGATAGCATGATCCTCTAACGCACTACATCCCCCTGGCGAAACTCCTCACTGTCAGGTGAAAAAAGCGGCCGGCGACTCCACATGTATCGGAGGGGAGGCATGTGGTAGTCTGCAGCCCTCCCCGGATCGGCAGAGGGGGTGGGAGCAGCGAACGGGACGGCTCGGAAAATAGGGTAATTGGCCAAGTACAATTTGGGGGGGGGGGAATGTTTATAAAGCAAATGTATATTGCATGTTGCAGAGATCTGAATTTGAAAAGAGAGCCAATGGTGTATCATGACAAATTAGTCATATCTGTAGGAGGCTGTGAATTGTGTGT